>NC_046664.1:120340031-120353544 GCF_010883055.1 Belonocnema kinseyi
CCTGTTTTCGCGTCTATAATCATTTCTACGTCTACTTATTTCCTCATTGCTAAGACCTGCAATGTTCAAAGTTCTCTTGTACGCTTCTCTTTTTGCTTTTTGAGCAGCCTGAATTTCATCATTCCACCATGTATCACCAGACATTCTTCCTACAACTGTGGTGCCACACACTTCGATCGTGCATATAACAAGGATATCCCGTAACATTGTCCAGGCGCCCTCTAAATCTTTGTTTTTTATACGGTCCTCCCATGTTGCCCTATCTATGCTTTCGATTATCTTATTTTGGAAATCTATTCGCACATCCAGTTTCTGTAGGTTCTCAATTTTGATTCGCGTTTGTTTTGCTTTCTTGGGTCTCTTTTTTCTCCAACCCCGACCTAAGTTAATTTTTGAGATCAGAAGGTAATGATCAGTATTGCATTCATGACCCCTCATGACCCTTGAATCTTTGACTAACTCTCCAATTCTTTCATCCGCAACAACAAAGTCAATTATATTGCGGCTATTTCCTTTACACCAGGTGTACATGTGGATCATTTTATGCCTAAACCAAGTATTTGTAATAAACAGACCCCTTTCTAAGCATAGACCAACTAATTTTTCGCGAACTCCATACACTCGACAGACGTAACAAGGTGCAGCGTCTTTTTTGGAATTGTATTCCAAACATTAAAATGCTTCAAACCATTGCTTTCAGAAATTTCGACTATCTGTTTTTGGATACGATTGGAGTATTATGCTGCTGATTTTACATTGATCGAATAACGATTTGAGCGAGAGACTCGGAGAAGCAGGCGGTTTACTGGTTGAAGAGATGGTAGACCTCGATGCCGTGTTCTCGACATCATCTTTCTTTTTGAATGATGAGAGCCACTTCTCCATTAGGATTTCTTGTAAAAAAGTCAAAGATTACAAAAATAGCACGTCGTGAGATCCTTTACCACGATATCGTGAATTTAGGCATCTACACCATCAGTCTAATACCATCATTCACGAAATCGGAAATACTCACAAAATTAATAAGGAGGCTTACAAAAAATGGAAATTAACATAATAAAAAATCAGAAATAAGACACAAAACGCACCGTAAGCGATCGTGATGGTCGAGAGAAAATTATTATGAAACTCCTAGGTAGACAAAATGTCACACCACATTGAGTCATGTTTCTCGGTGAGGCGTTACATCAGAAAATTTGCGGAGCAATGATACTTTTTACTATAATCACACACAGAAACCGAGCACATATATAATTTTATGGCACCACGCGGTCGTGGGGTGTGTTGATGAAGACACTTTTTCGGCACTCAGATGTGACTTTTGAGTTAAAAAAATATAGAGGTCTTCTTAATTGCGCGTTCTTGAAACAATTACAAAGCGCGCGAAAGATTTAAAAATATAATTATTACGCTACAAAAAATTCTTTCGAAACGACGATAAAATTTGAGCCAAAGGGTAAAATACATTTTTCACCATTCCAATCCCAGGGAGGGGGGGGGGGATGAACTCAGTGGGGCATTGTCCCCCCTTACCTCCCTGGCTACAAATCCTCCGAGGGTCATCACTAATCCGCTTTAAATTATACAGAATGTTTATATCATTTATCTTCATGGTATTTATTTTGTATGCATCAATAATTCTGATTAACTGCAACAATTTTGTTCTTCGGATAGCAAATATAAAAATATAATCAACTTTTTCCTATCGCCAAGAGTTCACTAAATACTTTTAGAACATCACAGTTTTAATATTTTTGAGGAAAATTTTATATTCCTGTAGTTCTTGAGACTGACGGGTTCGGAATTTTGAATTCGCGAATCATTTTTTTTACAAGATTTCAAGTTTTTTCAGGCGTAAAATTTTAATCTTTAGCAGATCTCAACTGTTTGGCCCAGCCTAGCTACCTGATTCCTGGAAATCGCAGGCCCTGCTGGTTGAGTCCATAGTTTGTAGAGGGCTGAGTATAATGGACAAAAGTTCACAATAGAAAACTTTGGTAATTTTGACCCTGGAAAATATTAAGGCACTAAATTTGGTCAAGAACTTTCTTTAGAGAAAATTCTGTTGACTTCTCAATGCTTAAAATTCTCGTTTTAAGACAAGTCCACCTCGACTGGTTTTAAAACCAGTCGTGAACCTTAGTCATAAACTCAAGATATACGTTTTCGACTACTGAGTCTCGCCCCTGGCCGTCAGTGAGACATCCGTCTGGGAGACGAACTCAAGACGAGTCAAGTCGAAAAAATATAGGCACCTCGATTTTTGTACATATTTTCATGAAAATCTGAGCAGAAAAAATTCTAAAAATATGAGTCAGTATGCGTGTCGCAGGTGAAGGTTTTGGCAATACTGATACAGAGTTTAAAATGTTCAGATGATTCGCGATTTATTTCCTAGCGAATTGAAGGTGAAAAAGTACCATAATCATATTATTATTTCCGAATACTCAACTTTGAATAGCTCTAAGTCATTGAAAATAAATTATGAAAATTCGCAAATAAATGTATGGCTTCGTTGATCCTTTCTGTGCACAACGGTGAAATTTAGAGCCGAAAATAATTCTTTATTATTAGGTTATTAACAAAAACGTAGGGAGGTTTCATCTAGGAAATAAAGGAACGTACATAGATGATTCTTGAAGCAAATTACACATTTCTGGCTACTTACAGTGTTTTATGTATATTTAATGAGCAAAAAGTTGCACTTGAATGTTAAAATAAATATTTTCTGCTTGAAAAATACAAAAAACTTTACTTTTTTTGCATCAGGGCTGAGCGACTGTGTAAAAACCCTGAATACGAGAGGAGGTCGTATTGCACGCGAATTAAATTGCCTCGCTTATCGTAAACTCTGTTGTATTTTTTCAAGAAGAGAATAATGTTTTAAACATTCATGTTAATAAATTATTATTTATGGCTCTAAATTTCACCATGTTGGGCAGAAAGGATCAACGAGACCACATATTTTTTCAGAATTTCATAATTTATTTTTAATGACTTAGTCATTTAAAGTTGAGCATTCGGAAATGATAATATGATGATGGTACTTTTTCACTTTTCATTTGCCAGAAAATGTTCGCTAATAATGTGAACATCTTGAAACTGTGTACCAGCATTAGCAAAACTTTCACCTGCAATATTCATATTGTCTCATATTTTTATAATTTTTTTCTGCTGAGATTTTCGTGAAAATCTGTAAAAAAGTCGAGGTTCCTATATTTTTTGGACAGATAGTAGTTGTCCAACTCATGCGGGAAGGACCTATAGTCCAGTGCATTTATTTTCTGACCCAAAAATTTTAGGTACATTTTTTATTTTGTTTCTCGATCAAAAGGATCTCTGATGACTACCTTAACCGTGAGTTTGCGCATGCGCAAAATTGACCGTTCCGCCGCCATCTTCATTTTTATTTTTTATTTTCAAACGCCCATATCTTGCGTCCTAATTGGTGCATAGCGAGAAAACTGAGGTCTCTGGATTCTTATGGACTTGTATTTTTTGTGAGTTTATATACCAAAAAACCGGCCGATACGTTAGAAACAAGTTATTAAGGTTGAGGGTCGAGAGAACTCCGCAAAAAATTTTTTGCTGCTTTTTTTAGGCCTACGTCTTTTTTGGTAAATCTCAGACTAAAATTTACTGAAATAAAAAAGAAAGCAGGCTCAATTCCAAGCATTGAAAAAAATCATTTCGATACGATAATTTTTTGCTTGCCAATCCATGCTCGAAGTTACCTTGTTTTTTCTGGCGCGACTTTGAATTCTTGAATATGCACGCAGAGCGCTGCATTTTTATTTTTATTTATTGCTGAAGGGATTGTCATGTGAATAAATGACGCAGTTGCTTCGCTTAAGCTTCGAACAAGCCTCCTGCATCAATATTAATGTACAAAAATCTATTTTAGGTAGGGTGTAAGTAAAAAAATAACGCTTAAAAAAATTTTCGCAATAATATTTTTTATTTTTCTCGATCTTTTTACTTTTGTTCTGATCATTATTATAATTTTAGACTTTGAGTTTCCGATTCTTCATTTTCAGCACGGAAACATGAATATGAAATTTCGATCCGAGTTTTCCAACAGTAAAGACTTATTTCTGATAAGTTGAACAATAAAAAAATAGTTTGACCAACTTTAAAACAATTCTTACACCGAAAAATCCCAGTATTCATAATTTATTTATAATAATTATACTCATAATAAAGATAAGTTCAGGCGATTTTAAACCTTTTTTGAGTTAATTCTGTGATATGCACATTTGACGATAAAATGTCAAAATGTTCCATACTTTGCAAGATATGCTGTGGGGAAACATGTACGAACATTAGCGAAGAAGTTAATGACATTGAAGAAGACGAAGAAGATGATGCCAACTTTTCAACAATGGTACTATTACCTAGAACAACACCGAAAAAAAGAAAATTGAGCAAATCACCCGAAATAGATGAGTACGAAGAAGTTTGCGATGATGACGATTAAAATATATACACAAATGAAAACGTTAAACAAAAGGAAACCGTGGAATAGGCCTCTCGGAGAAACCATGTAAAAAAGCGTTCACATGACAATACCTTTAGCATTGAATAAAAAATAGAAATACAGCGCTCTGCGCGCGTATTAGAGACTTCAAACTCGCGCCGGAAAAAACAAGGTAAGTTCGAGTGTGGGATTGGCAAGCGAGAAATCATCCCTGGTCCCTGGTCGGGAGCAGGCCCTAACTGCTTCTAAGCAGGCCCCAAGGAGAGTACTCTGTTATCGCCCGTTGATCGGTCGGGCCGCGTCTAGACCCTTTCTATTACGTGATGAATATTTAATTGATATGAAAAAAAGTATTTAAAAAATGAATGTTAATTGATCGTGAGTATTTTGAATTTAAATATTAATTTTGCTGTTCAGATTGAATACATATATTACATTTTTAAACGTTATATTACAAGAAAAATGTCTAACGCTTAACCATAACGATAAACCTTCGAGCTGAAAGTCAATGAAAAAGCCATACACATAAGCTACAGCTCAAGACATTTTAAACTCTCTTTTTCTAATTAAACATTTGTTATTATACGACGTTATCTAAATGTAAAATGTATGAATTGTGAAGAGGAGTATCAATGAAATAATTTTTAAATAAATAACACAGGTTGACATGACTCTCCTGGATTGAACATGGATAGTCATTTAGCGTAGGTGTTGGGTCGCTGAAACCGAATCTGGCAATAGAAATGCTCGATCACCTCAGGTTTTTGAGATATCCCAGTAGGCACAAACGTTAAAAAAACATCATTAGAACGGCTCAAAAACGTCCTATGTCAGTCCAAATAACGTTCCATAAACATACAATGTTCATAGAAGTCTAAAAGATGTATTTCGAACATGAAAAGTTTTTAGAAAATTACTCGGTCTGACTTAGGACAGTTTTTAAGACTTTCAAATAACGTCTTTTGACTTGTACGTCCAAGCAACGTTTTTAGAACGTTTCGATTACTTTCCTACATTTTGCGTCCACGTGAACTTTAAATTGTCATATATGAGTGAAAAATAAAGATATGGGGATAGACTTCAGTTCATTTTTAAGAGGAAGGCTTATTCTTTGAAATTCATTTAACAGTTTTGAACAAAAGAATCCACTTACAATCCACTGTAACCTCAAATATTGAAAAAATCGTGTTTATTTGACGTTTAGGTTAGGATATCTCAAAAACCAGAGGTGATCGAGAATTTCTATTGCTAGATTCGATTGCAGCGACTCAAAATCTTTGCAAAATAACTGTTCATGTTTAATTCAAGAGAGTCATGTCGACGGATACGGATAGATTTGCCATACCTATACGAGGAATGAAATTCTTTACTAGAAACTGAGAGGGCACCCATCAGCTTTTTCTAGACTAGATAGTCTGATAGGGGCCCCAACCAGTTTTTTCTAGACTAGATATTCTAATAGGGGCCCTATATGAACCTAAATTCAAATAGGGTAAGCTAGGGAAATTTCTGCACAGGTTGGAATTGAGTCTGCTAATTTTTCTATTCCAGTCAATTTTAGTCTAAGATTGACCAAAAAAGAGTTACGCCTAAAAAAGCAGAAATTTTTTTGCGGAACTCTCTTGATTCTTAACGTCAATAACTTTTTTCTAGCGCGTCGGACGGTTTTTTTATGTTACCTCGGAAAAAATATAAGTCCTTACGAAGACAGAGACCTCAGTTTGCTCGCTGTGGAACAATTAGAACGCGAGATATGGCCGTTTCAAAATAAAAAATAAAAATAAATATGGCGGCGGTACAGTCGATTTTGCGCATGCGCAAACTCCGGGTTAAGGTCGTCATCAGAGACCCTTTTGTTCGAGGGAAAAAAGAAAAAATGTACCCAAATTTTTGGGTTACCGGTATAAAATTTCCTAAATGCACTGGACTACTACATCTAAAGGTACAATGCCGCACTAAGTCACTCTTACGGCATGAGCCGTAATACCGCTCCGCTAAACGCTCCTAGGGAAATCGCGTAAATTGCCTAGGTGGAAAAAATTATATGTAGTTTAATATATAGCGTGAAGTATTATATACAGGGTGATTTTTTAAACTAACTTTTGATTCATAATATTTTTTCATTATTTATTCATAAGTAATCTGTTAATAATAAATTGAACTTCGTATACGATTGACTGATCTGATGACGAAAAACCGGAGTGTTTTGCGAAACTTCAACAAAATAAAGGATCATTAGCAACAAATTCCTTTCCTTTCTTTTGGTCTGAAGTATGTCATTCAACACCTTTAATAATATTTAGAAAATTATCTGTATCCCTCAGACAAACATCGATTATTTTAACATCTTTGTATTTTGATTATTTATTATCATTGTTTGGACATAATTTTTTTTACGAAAATATTGTAGTCAAATGTGAAAGTGCAATCAATTCATTTTATCATTTAGCAGTTGTCAGTTTTTAAACTAATTGTAATCTTTTCTTTTTTTTCTAGTTCTGATTTCGTATCTTTTATTTATCGTAACAATATGCATCTCAACCAAATTAAAAACAATTTTCCAAATTAATTTCTTAATGTAAAAAAGTTAATTGATTTGAACAAAAAGATTAGTAACATGAAAAATGGAGAATTATTTCTAATTAGTTCTCGGAATCATAACGTATTACCAAAAACTATTACTAACGCTACTAAGAATGTGAGAAATTTACAGTATTTTAGGAATAGTGTAAAGAATCATGTTAATTTCATGTTAAATTCTTTAGAACGTCGATTACTTAATGATGAAATCAAAGATTTAAATATCCATTAAAATTTTTTAAAACAAAATTTCAACCATGTCAAAATTAATTTACGTAACACTTTACCAAATAATGTATATACTAACATTTTGGAAAATCTACTGAAGAGCACAGAACGAAATATAAAAAATGAAGAAAAATTAAATTAAAAATTCCAAAATTTAATCAGTAATAACAATATTCATACCTTTAAATATTAACAAACATATAAATATAATTAATTTAGAATTCATATATCCTTGAATCACAAGTTACAGTAATGTTATGATTCCTGACGATATTAATGATATTCTAAGGTTAGAAGATAAATTCAGTTCTTCTTTTCTGCCAGATAAAAGACAAATAATTGTAGATATTGTTAAAGATATTGAATCAAATATTGGTTTGATTAAAAATGTAGAGGTTCGTGATAGGTTAAGAGATAGAATGATTAACTCATCGCATAAATTTTTATATAATGATAAAATTGCAGATTTAGACAGAATTTTTTAAATATTCGAAAAAAATGCAAGACTTATTAAACGATACAACAACATATGAAAAACTAGAAGATAACCCAGAGAAAGAATTAAAGAAAGAAACTTTTAAGTTGTTAAATTAATGGCTTATTAATGCTTATCTTGGTAATAATATGTTACGCAAAGATATTTTAGTTCATGATTCTAATATTCCTAGAATGTATGGTTTGCCTAAAGTCCATAAAACTAATTGTCCACTTCGACCTGTTGTTTCATTAAAAAATTCTCCGACATACAAAATGGCTAATATTTTTAACAATATTCTGATATTCAATATTCTGATTTTAACAATAATAGTACCAAAAACTCAAGTCAAAAATTCTTTTGAATTCAAAACTGTAATTTGCAAAAAAAAAAACATTGTTTCAGATCATATTATGGTTTCAATAAATGTTTTATCTCTATTTACGAATATTTCATTTTATTTAGTAACTAATAGTATTTTAAGTAGATGGACTAATATAAAAAATTTCGCAGATTTACCGTTGGCAGAATTTGAAAAAGGAATAAAATTTTGGATGGAACAAACAGTATTCAAATTCAATAATAATTTTTATAAAAAAATATATAGAACACCAATGGGTTCCCCCATTTCACCAATTTTGGCCGATTTAGTCATGCAAGATTTAGAATCCAATGTCATAAAAATTTAGATTTTTCTATACATACATATTTTGGATATGTTGATGACACATTTATTATTTTACCAAAGGATAAACTCTTTTATGTTAGAAATCAATTTAATTCTTATCATCCTAGACTTAAATTCACTCATGAAATTGAAAATAATAATTTTATTCCTTTCTTAAATTTTAAAGTTTTAATAACTGATTCAGGTAATATTATTACTGATTGGTATGGCAAGGATACGTATTCTGGTAGATATTTAAATGTTTACTCTAACCATCCAATACAACATCAAATTTCTACAGTTAAAAATCTTCTGGATAGAGCTTTAAAATTATCACATGAATCATTTCATAAAGCAGACATGGAATTTATATAAAAAACTCTATATTTCAATAATTATCCAATAGAATTCATTCGAATACATATTAATAACAAAATCCAAACAATTAAAGAGTCCTTATCTAAATAAACAAACTTAAATTATGTTACAAAAGTCACTTTTAAATATTTTGTTACTATTTCTTATCATGGGAGATTATCTTTTGAAATTAAAAGAATCTTGAATGATTTTAATATTACAACTACCTTTAGAATTGATTCAAAACTTGATAAATTTATAAAATTAGAAAAAGACGCCTTAGATCTTACTCAACTTACAGATGTAATACATAAAATTCAATGTTTGAATTGTGAAAAGTGCTATGTTGGTCAAACAGGCAGACTACTTTCTACCAGAATAAAAGAACATTATGACAATCTTAGATAAAACCTAAAGAACCATAAAGTTATTTCTACACCGAAAATATATGTAACTATATTAGTTTAATAATACTTTGAACTAATACGCTTCGCATAAATTAGAACTCAGTAGGTAAAAAAGTCGTACTGGATCTCTTCATTTAATTTGTAATGTTATCGGTTTGTGTATAGAACCGGCGCTATAGCAACACCGAATTACATCGATTAAGTATTGAAATCTAGCAGTTCTTCATGTAGAACTCGCAAGATTCATAAGTTGAATTTCAGCTGTTCTAAAGCATCGAAACAGATACTGTTCCACTTTTGTATCGGGTACGTAACGAAATTTGAATCACATTGCGTAGATATAGGTAGGGTAAAGGGGGGCAGCGCCAACCAGTGGGGCAAAGGTGATTTTCCTTACAGCATGGCTATTATTTAACAATTTTAGATCTAATTTGCATCAAATAAATCTATTTCATCAGAGAGATTTTGTTACTTACTAAAATCTTCAAAATTGATGTTGCAAGAGAAAAATTATACAGAAAACAGTTTTTACCACGAAAGAATGGAAGTTTCGCTGACAGAAATTTAAAGTTTTCAACTCTATTGACAATACTTACCGTATAGAAATTTGATATTTTGACAGTTAAATAATATCACACAATCTAATTATATTAATTAGACGTAATTTAAGTCCAAAATATAATATATCTCATAAATAGGTGAGGCTTGGCCAGGGGGGCAAGCATGACGAAAACAATATTGACAAGTGCTTAGGTGAAACACGTGTCACAAGTTTCGTTGATAAATGATCGGCAATGTAGACCAGAAACTTATCTTGTGGGCTACATGGAAGAAACTATTAAATATTATTATTATCAATATGCATTTGTCTTGTATTGGTACAGTAGAAACATTGCGCAAATTCCGTTTCCAGCAAAATGTCAACGAATAAGAGGTTATATTACAGCTATCTCTATTCTTATTCAAAAAACTTATTCTTCTTGTTGGGCATCTTTAAAGGTAATTTTTCCAGCACATAAAATACTACAGAAGCAAACCATAATATTTTCTTATCTTTAAATATTTTACTCGCTATGCTTCGCTCCGTTCGATTCTGTTGGTTCGAATGACGACGAAGAGCGAGGATCCAACAAATCTGTAACTTAGGAGCTTCGCATGAGCATTGCGCTGAGTTGAGGCGCCGGACAATATGTGTTGGAAAACATGAAAGAATAATTATTTAAATATCAAATCTCACGTGCTCCCAAATTTAAACGTTACAGATTCGTTAGACCATCGCTGTTCGTCGTCATTCGAACCAGCAGAGTCAAGCGGAGCGAAGCATAGCGAGTATATCTATATCGACGCACTGTGATTCAAATTTTGTTACGCACCCGATACAAAAGTGGAACAGTATCTGTTTCGATGCTTTAGAACAGCTGATACTCAACTTATGAATGATGCGAGTTTTACACGAAGAACTGCTCCATTTCAATACTTATTTCATCGATGTAATTCGGTATTGCTATAGCGTCAGTTCTATACTCAAACCGATAAAATTACAAATTAAATAAAGAGATCCAGTTCGACTTTTTTACCTACTGAGTTCCAATTTATGCGAATCGTATTAGTTCAAGGTATTATTGAACTAATACAGTTACATATTTTTGTCGGTGTAAACACCAGGTTGAATCTGGACATTTGATGGATTGGGAAAATTTTATAGTTTTACACCATGAACCTAATGAATTTAAATGACTAATAGCAGAAATCTTCTTTATCAAAAAAAGTATTAACAATTCTTTAAATATAATTTCAGATCCTAATAACTATGGTCTAATATATAATATAATTTTAGATTCGTTAATTTGAAAAATTTTATTGAAATTTAAAATTTCTAATTAATAAAATAAAACAAGTACCAAACAATTAAAAACAAATTTATTCAAAAATGTTTTGTTAATTCAACTATTCCAATCAATTCTTTTATAATCGCATATCAATTTATAAATTGTTGATTGATCAGTTTCTTTATTTATGTTTAAAAAATACTTTTTTTTACTACAATAGGTAATTTAAAATTGTTAATAGTTAATCTTTTTTAATATTTCAAGTTAATGAATTTTTCTTGATTTTCGGGTAATAATTAATTTTTCTGTTTAGAACCCATGTGATATAAATTCTCGACACGGCATTGACACATGTACTTCTTCGTTAATGCTTCTCTTTCTGTTTTTCTTTGGTTGTCTGTGAAAATGGAGCAATATAAGAGTCTTGTTTTTCCTATTCACAAAAATGTTTTTAATCAATTTTAACACTAAAATTAGTATAATAACAACCATTACAATAAGATGAAATTTCTTATCTAATAAAAACTTTTAAATTATGGTATCCCTGCTCTGTAAATATATATTTATTTTGTACTTCCTTAACCTCAAAATTTTACATAGTTTTAATGTCAAAAAAATAAAAAATGAATAATTTTTTTTTCACTATTGAATGTGGCTTATGTTTTGTATACCCAAATATCTATTCACTGATTGACTGTTAAGAGGGGAAATAAAACTCTTTATTTATTTATAACTAATCCGTTAATAATGACTTGAACTTCGCATATGATTGACTCTGTTCAGATGAGAAAAACCTGGAGTGTTTTTCGAAACGTCAACAAAATAAAGGATCATTAACAACTAGATTCCTTTCCTTTCTTTTGGTCTGAAGTATGTCATTCAACACCTTTAATAATATTTAGAAAAGTTTCATGTTAAAAAAATCCCCCTGTACATACAGGGTGATTTTTTTACCTGAAACTTTCAAATATCTCAACAAAAGGCACTCTATGAAAAAATGTTAAGAATCAAAAGTTTCAATTTAAAAAATGACCCTGTCTAATATTCATTTGTTCTTGTACAAAAAACGTGTAAAACAAACGAATATTATACATGTATAATACTTCACACTAGGCATAAACTATGCATAATATTTTCGCCTGAGTTTCGAGAATGAGCAGTGCCGTATATAGTGAAATTTCATATTATCGAAAATTGTTTCTGTTGCTCAATCAAGGCCTGGTATAGTTATTTTTGACTTCGAGAAACGAACCATGTTTGTTATCAAATTTTTGGTACCAGCTGAAATAAACATCATAGCCAAGGAGAATAAAAAGAAATAGAGGAGACCTTATATTAGAGAGTTTCGACGATTATGGTTGGAATATTCTGTTAAGCTAATCGCCCTTCTCATTGGCGCTTTCAGAGGAGTTGAGCTTCCACTGGTTAATAGCCTAAAAAGCTTCCCTGCGTTTTAACAAGATGCTAAGATACTTGCGGGAAAAATGTAGAAGGCGTTCATCCTTGCGTAGCTCAGTGTCTTTAGGGTGCACGAAACTTTTGCCGGAGCATCGTATTGAGCCCTTCACATACTGTACCCACCGATCTAACGGTCAGGAAAGGTGGTTACGGCTGACATTTCACTGCGATTTCTCTGGTAGCGGGTGCAGTTTTTCAGATTAGACCCCCGCTTTTGGCGCAATCCCGCGGTTGCCCTTTATGACAAGCTTTTATTATGTCTTAAATACTCGGGTTATTAACAACTTTGGAATAATAGCCAGCATTTTGTTAGTTATTTGTCTATAGTTTACTAATATCTTAAAATTGCTGAGAGTATAGTTAAATACTACTTATGATAAGAGTTTGTGGTATCAAATATTTTGTTCACTAAATGTAAAATCGAAGTGTCATTTTTTATAAATGTATACTACTCACTCTATGGAGATCCTGAGAGATATCGCACAGCCCGTATAAGCGAAAATCAATCATATGAAAAATTTAACGTCAAAACTGTCTTCTTTTGGGAAAGAGCTGAACAGATTAACAAGTCGAGATTTTTATAAATTTAAGATAAGAGTAGTTTCATTGTAATAGGCGTCGAGTGCACTGAAAAGAGACACCGACTTTTGTGCAAATGGAGAAAAAAGCAATTTAAGCATCATATCGAGGAACAATAATTGACCGAATGCTCAGGAAGGGATCGAGCTAAGCGGGTAGAGGGATCCGCGAAACGAGGACACCTAAGGGTTGATTTCATGTAGCGTGCGCTTTTTAATGCTCTGATCTTTATGTAAAACAGCATAGTGGCGACGGGGCTTTCGGGCGCTCGTGCGTCAAGCCAACTGTGAAATTGTATAAATCGCGAAGGCACAGAAGCAAAGACACAAAAGCAGAAGAAGAGAACGCACCCGTATGCCTTCTCGCTTTTGAATCCCTATCTTATAATTTCAAATTTCTTCAGGCGACGATCCTCTTTCTTCTGCGTTAACCGATTCACTCTCCTTCCCTCTCTAG
>NC_046664.1:120353570-120368695 GCF_010883055.1 Belonocnema kinseyi
TCTCTCTCACTCTCTCTCTCTCTCTCTCTCAAATGTTACTTTTCTTTTACGAGCCTATAAGAAGATCGCTTCTCCGGAAGGTGAAAATATGATTCTATCTGCAGACGATCCCAAGACTCAATTTCTTTTTTCGTTTCCAAGCGAATGTAAATAATACATGATGATTAAATAATGTAAATGGAAGTCAGTGGAAAAGTTCCCTTCGTAGACTGGAAGATTCAGAAAGACATCTAGGGGAACAATAATAATTGTTGAATACAAATTGGGTTGAATTTATTTGCCATATTGTATAAATTCCTAGTAGCAGCGATTAGATTGAAATCTGTATGAGTCTCTATATCTTATTTTGATTCTGATCACATAAATTTTAAGAAAGTTAAAAAACCAGTAGCTGAACAAAAAGACGTTACTCTATATGTCGCTTACATAACCTTTGCACTCTACTTTCACTGAGAACCATTTGCAGGCACCCATACAGATAAATAATTAAAATATTTAACAATTGAATGTGATAGTGAAATGCGAAGGGCAGTTGAGGTAAGAAAGATACATAATCGGCCCTGTAAACATCCTTAAAAAAAATATTGTAGTTCTTGAAAAGCTTAGATTAAAAGGAAAAGAAATTATTGAGTTCTTTTCAATGTCACGAAAAAAAGAAAAAACTATCAACAAGTAAAATCTAGCGTCGCCTGCGCTGCATTACAATGCTACGAGTTGCCCGGGCTATCTTGCCTCACCAGCTATCTGGAATGGATCTTCTTTTGATTGTTTTGTTCTTCCTGATCGCCGCTGTAGTTTTCTTCTTCTTTTTCTTGTTCTTCTTATTCTTCTTCTTCTTCTTCTTCTTCTTCGGAAGCAACTTTCTCTCCTCACAGTGCATTGTGTCAAAGTTAATTACGTACGGATAAATGCAAACTCATACTGCGGAGGTCTATCTGGTCCGAGAACTCTACCCACCCGAAAAAATGGATGGGATTTAACATCTTCTCCTGACAATACCAACCATTTAGTTCCGAAAGTCTTGTTCGAACTGGTCCGAAATTGTTTTCATTGTCCACTCCATTTGTCAGGGTTTGTAAGACGGTGGCGAAACTATTAGTCTTGATCCTCTTTGACGAGCATACCATGCGTCTTATACGGTCTAAACTGTACTTCTCTACAATATTGCGATTTGAAAAGAGGCGAACAAACTTTTTACGCTAATTGTTGCAGATTCGGGATGCATCATTTTCATGAGACGTGATTTTACTTGGAAGATATCAGCAAAGGAATGTGTAAAATTTAAAAGCCGCACCTCTTCTTTTTTCCACATTTGCATTTGATGATTATTTTATTTTACTATAAACAAATTACTAATAAAGGTGCGAGGTTTTTCAAAAGTGTCCCTTCCGGCGAATGTCACTTTCATACAAATTGGTACTATTGGTTCAACCCACTTCTTTTCTATTATTATCAGGGAGGCGAATCAAGCGAAACATTAATTTCCATTAAGTAACTTTACGTTATCAGATAACGAAGCAAAATTTAATTTTTTTTTGCATCATGACACTAATAGATTGAATCCCAAAGTAGCCATCGGTTATTTCATGTTGCTGATAAATTAACAAAAATAAGATCAATTATCGTTTGTAGTAACGAAACTGAAGAAAAATAGGTTAGTTTCTTACCCACGAAACAGAAATTCATCAAATATAGTTCAGTTTTGGCATAACAAAACGAAAACTGGAACCTAACATTTTATGGAACCGAGAGGCTTTTTAAATTAGTAAAATTCCATGAGAATTAACTCTCACGTTCCAGATGCATCAAAATCATTTTTTTCAGTGAAGTTGAAATATTTTGACTTCAGAAGAACTTTTAGGATTCCATGATCAATACATGAAAATCCCCTCGAGAAAATGTTAGAAATAATTGTTTTAGGTGGGCCAATTAATTTTCTTATATAAAATTTGGCCTTTAAAAACTTTTGCCACTCCTTGATTATAACCTAGCGGTTCCGGTTAATTAATGTTAAGAATGAGTTCCAGGTATGTCAGTCGCATTTTTCTTCAGAAAATTTGGCTTTTGATTCAAGTTTGTCACTCCCTAATCATAACCTGATGGTACTGTTAACTTTGCGTTACAATTAAATGAGAAGGTGTGTCAAAATCATTTTCCTAAAGAAAACTTGACCTAAAATTAAAATTTGCTAATTCCTAATCATTGTTTGGCCGTGACGTTGGCCTGTTGTTGAAAATGAATAATCTTGGGGTGTCAAACGCATTTTCCTCGAGTTTGACACATCTGGAACTTGAAACATCTTTTAACGGCAGGTCGACGGATCGACACCTGGATAATTTATTTTGTTACATCAGGTTGACGGGACATTCAGGTAATGATAAAAGAGTGGTTTAAATCAAAGATTTTTATCATATGCGGCAGAACACTTTAGGGGGGTGAAACAGCCCCTCAAAGATAGGGGTCTTAAGTGTTCCTACTCGAAAAGTTTCCTTGTGATAAAAGATGAATAACGTATTTTTTTCAAATAAGAAATAAAACTAAAGGGTGTAAACCACCCCTTCAAATATTTAAAGTTGTGCTAACAATGTTTAAATTCACAGACAAAAATTTGAAACAAATATATTTTGCACTTGAGACAAAAATGAAGTTGACGTGTTTCGCAAAAAAAAAAAATATTTAATGGGAACGGTCACCCTTAAAACTTTTTATTTTGTGCTTATGACAATATATACTTTCCATACAAAAAAACAATTGGGAAGATAGTTTCATAACAAAGGAACTAAAATATAGTCCATCCAATATGAATAAAAAAATTACGCGGTGGTGAACCACCCCTTAATATTTATAAATCTGCTGAAAGTTGCTAAATTCATAAGAGAAAAATTAAAAAAAATAAATAAATTTTGGACTTTAGATCAAAATAAAATCGGGTTTCGTCTTCAATTTTTTTTTTAATGGGTTTAGCTACCCCTAAACTCTTTTTATTTTGTGTCTATGATCATATATACTTTCTATACACAAAGACGATTGGGAAGATAGTTATATGACGAAGGAAGTAAAATATAGTCTATCCAACATAAATACATAAATTAGGCGGGGGTGAAACATCCCTCAATTATGTATACAATTTCAAAATAAGTCTAGAATCGAGCATAAGAATCCGAAGAAAATACGTGATGCACACCAAAAAGGGGACGAAGTTATTTAAATATAAAAAAGTATACATAGTTTATAGATGAAAATAATACGTTCAGGTCAAATTTACAATACTGTGAATTCTTGACAGTATATCGAAGATGTATTCTTTGAACCTTGAAAAATAATGATGTTCGTCAAAAAAGTGTTTAAAATATAATGATTTCTTACACTACGAACATCGAATTAGAACGATATTTGTACAACATAATATGTCACAACGTGTTTTGCAAGAATGACCGAAGCTAAGTCCACCGGATTTTCGAATTTACCTATAGACTACAAGTACATGGTAAAAAATGAGGTGGTCAAATGACCCAGAACGACTTATGTTTAGACGCATGCTCCTATATCAAGAAGTAAGTTTAAGCACTACGCCGTCAGTTTTGAGCGGTACAAGTGAGCACAGGCAAAAATGGAATTTTACACGTGCGAGTGGTGAATTACGGCAATTTAGTTTTGTATGGCTTTCTTCCCAGTGATAGATCCTTTGAACAAAAATGACGAAAAACCTACTATCCGTTCACGATAGGAAGGCCCCTCCAAAACAGCTGCATATTTTTGTAATTTACGCATAAGAAAAAAATCGGATAAAAACACAGCTTATACCATAATAAAAAATTGGTTTGGAAAATATCCTTCGCGAAAGGACGAAAACCGTGGTTTTTTCGCGTCACTCTCTCCTTGCATGACTTTCGATGACGATATCTTTAAAACGAACAATTTAAAAAATTTGACGAAAATAATGCAGATTCTTTTATATTTTGACTATACATATGTGAAAATTAAAATTACAATATATTGATAAAAATTAACGTAAAATGCATTTAAACATAACTATGCTATCTCTCGTAGTATACGCAATAGAGAGTTGTATTTTGGATTGGATTGCTTGGGAAATTTCAACAAATACAATCGTATAACAATTAGGAATGGCAATCTTGAAACATATTAATTAATAACAAATAATCCTGGAAGAAAAATGCATGGTAGTGTGGGTGTGAGGGCATTATGGACTATGCAGAGTATTGAATACCATAGCTAAAGGTCACGTCGGGGATCCGCTCATTCATCAAGTTTTGAAAATAGGAAAAGGGTAGTTTTATTTGGGGATGAAAGTATCTATTCCTGTTTTTCGTGCAGTAGCTATCTGTCTTCTATGAGTAGACTCTTCAAGCTTGGTACGCCGCTGTGTCTTCACACCCACACAACCATGCAATTTTTCTTCCAGGATTACTTGTTATTAATTAATATGTTTCAAGATTGTCATTCCAAATTTCTATACGATTCTATTTGTTGAAAATTTCCAAGCAATTCAATCCAAAATACAACTCTCTATTATGTATACTACGAGATATAGCATAGTTATGTTTAAATGCATTTTACGTTAATTTTTATTTATATATTGTAATTTTATTTCCACATATGTATAGTCAAAATATGAAAGCATCTGCATGATTTTTTTCCAAATTTTTTAAATCGTTCGTTTCAAGGACATCGTCATCCAAAGTCATGCAAGGAGAGAGTGATGCGAAAAAACCACGGTTTTCATCCTTTTGCGAAGGATATTTTCCGAACCAATTTTTGTACATAAGCAAAAGGGGACTCGTATGGAGCGCAATAAAGTAAGCTTTATTATGGTATAAGCCGTGTTTTTATCCGATTTTTTTCTTGCGCGTAAATTACAAAAATGTGCAGCTGTTTTGAAGGGGCCTTCCTATCGTGAACGGATAGTAGTGCCGTACGAAAGTAGCGGTACCGGAAATTAAGAAAAATGTTTATTTCTCCCACAATTTTTGAAACAATACGGGTAATTTATTACTGTACGGCATTTCTGCAATTCGCTTTGCATACTTATGCAATTTCGTTATTCAGCAACGCCGTACGTATTTGGAAGTATACAGGGGTAAGAAACAAGGGTTGTAACTCTTATCCCTAATTAGTCAAGACAGAATTATGTGATTTTGAAAGTAATTTTGAATAAGACGACATTTTTCGACATGCCGTTCATTTTTTAAGGAACATATGGGTCTCTGGGATAAATAACTTTCCCTCCAAATAAAGCGACTTTGAGGTGTAATTGTTTTGTAGAGCATTGAGATAGTTTGTCTGTACTTTAAACAATCGTCAATAAAAAGTTAATGCCGTACATCTATGAAAGTTTACATTTAAAGCAAAGCATTTTGAATTTAAAAAGAATAAAAGTTCAATTCTATGTAACTTTGCTTGCCAAACAATCCTCCTTAAAAATAATGTAATTAGTGAGAAATACTAATACTACGGCACTGCCGCGATCACTAACATTATGTCAACAAATAAGTTGCCGTACATGAATTGATGATTTTAAATCCACAATAGTTAAATAGACCCTTGCAATTCAGTTAATTATTTATTTATACTTCATTAACCGTAATTTGTAGACGGCATAATGATCAAACATACTTTTAAGTCTTACATAATATTGTAAAAAAGATGCCGTATATTTTACAATGATCTTATACCATGCAGGTCCCAGAAAATTGTTACAGGCCCTGTTTCTCACCCCTGCATTCCCAAATACGTACGGCGTTGCTGAATAATAAAATTGCATGAGTATGCAAAGCGAATTGCACAAATGCCGTACAGTAATAAATTACCCGTGTTGCTTCAAAAATTGTGGGAGAATTAAAAACTGTTCTTAACTTCCGGTACCGCTACTTTTGTACGGCACTAGGTTTTTTGTCATTTTTGTTTAAAGGATCTATCACTGGAAAGAAAGCCGTACAAAACTAAATTGGCGTAATTCGCCACTTACACGTGTAAAATTCAAATTTCGCCTTTGCCCACCTGTACCGATCAAAACTGACGGCATAGTGCTTAAAGTTACTTTTCTATATAGGAGCATTCGTAAAAATATAAGTCTTGCTGGGTCGTTTGACTACCTCATTTTTTACTATGGGCTTGTAGTCTACTACTTTATCTGCAATATACCCGCTTTTGTACCATGCATATTAAAAAAGAGTAGTATATCATGACGAGTTTAACTGATTATGCACCAAAGACTAAAGTTTAATAATATTACTCCTGATAAGTATTTTAAAATAAGAAAATCGGAAAAGTGATGCACATAATTTTCCCAAACTGTAAACCCAAATACATACGTCTGAAGGTTGAATATTTCCTGACGTTTCCGTTTGAATAATATTAAAATTAAGATTTAAAATCACCTGGTTTTGTCATTAAATAAAATTTATCATAAAATGTACAATAATAAAATATCTGACAAGGAATAATGAGTTCTATCTCTAAAAATATTAAGTAAAGATGATAATATATAATTTGATAAAATTGTAAATTTAAAAATTATTCCAGCAAGAAGGACGTAAAAGATTCAATATTAATTGTCAGCTATTCTATTATTGCACATTCCGTGATTAATTTCATCCTGCGAAAAAAGGTAATTCATTTACAACAGATCGCATACCTTACAATTAAGCAAACTTTGAAAATAATGCACAAAGTCTTAATTATGAAGGTCAATAATGTAAAACCATTAAGGTGTAGTTACCCTCTTCGATGTTTTCTTTTTTTATGTGCAACACGTATTTTATTTTTTTATTTTTTAGCAAGAGTTGAAAGAAATTTGCAATTCGATGCATAATTTGGGGGTTGTTTGTCCCCACGTAATTTTTTTATTCAAGTTGGGTGGAATTTATTTTAATTCCTGCGGTATAACATTCTTTTCCAATTGTCTGTTCGTACGGAATGTATATTTTATCATAGAAACCAAATAACAAATATTTATGGGTAGCTACCCTCATAATTTCTAAACATTTTGTTGGCGAAATATGTCAACTTTATTTTTGTCTCAAGCACAAAATATACTTTCTTTAATATTCTTTCCTATTAATTTAGCAACTTTCAACTTACTTTAAAATACCTAGGGGTGGTTTATCCCTGCGTAATTTTTTATTTATATTGGATCGACTTTATTTTACATCCTTCGTTATAAAACTATCTTTCTAATTGTCTTTGTGTGCAGAAAGTATTTATTATCATACACACAAAATAAAAAGATTGTAGGGATAGCTACCTCCCATAATATAATTTTTTTCTTTTTCTTTTTTTCTTTTTTGAGAAAATTACGTTATTCATCTTTCATCACGAGGAAACTTTTCCAGTAGGTTTGATCGAAATCAGTTTGGCTTTTATACACGAAACTATACAATCGACACTTGAGACTCCTGTCTTTGAGGGGCTATTTGACCCCCTTAAAGTATTTTTCTGCAGATAAAAAGAAGACGTGTCGCTTAGTTTTTCGAGTACTGCATCATATATCAGAGAGAATCAAATCGGCGATGGACACCTGGAATACGTTCCTATTCAGTCAGAGTTAGTCTTGAGCTTGAAATATCGAACACTTATTATGCAATAAGCCACTTTTCGATATCAGATTTTTTGTTATACATACATTCGTTTCCTAGATGTCCCTCATATTTTTGTCACGCTAAAAATATATTTCTTTACGCCAATGGACGCCTGCTGCTATCTCTTGGTATAAAGAAGTATCAGTAGAAACTCAGGGAAGCAGCTGGTTCAACTAAGCATATACCGAATGGCGCGGGTCTATTTGAAATCAATAAATACTAGTAATAATAATACATATAAATAATGAAAAATATTTTCCTTTTTTTACCCGAACCCTCTTGTCACCCGCCGCCATTGCTCCTTGTTATGCACGCATAACAAAAAAATAGTATGAGTAACTCGTGCGAGGCCACCGATCGCGACTCGTGCGGGTGTGCGCACTCATTTTGCTCGTGCGCCCAACCCCGCTCTTGTGGGCAATCGACGACTTCCCGCACTCATTGCTCAACATACTGTTTTTTACTCACACTTCCCAATTTTCTTCATAGGTCCAAAAAATGATGTCCTTTAAATTTAGAAAAGTCGGTTGACATTAATTAATGCTCAAAAGACCATGAGGGTTTCCATTGTGAACCGTAGATATGGGGCCCCCTGACAGAGTTCTTCCGAGAATTGACGCTACGCCGCAAGCAGGAGGAAAAGGAGTTGTAAGGGGTGAGCGGCGGTTACTCAGGCGTAAACAAACAAAACCGTTTTCTACAAAACGGCCCTCTACCTGGGTAATTCCCCATCAAAGTCAGCCCCAAAATCGGTCCAGTCTAAGAGTTTTACTGTGTTCTGAAAAAGCATCCATCGTGAGTCATGTCAGTGGTATATTTTGGAGTTTAAATCACACATTGAGAAGAAGTTGTCTTATTCCATGTTAAATCAATGTGAAACGTCAGTTCTTTGGGGGACAGTTTAATATTAAATGTCTTTACACAAATTTTCACATCATGTTTTAGGGCCTTTGGTCAATACTAGGGTGCGAGAGTTAGAGAAAATAACCCGGGTAAAAATATTTTTTCTTGAATTTGTCTTGAATATCTTTAATATGTCTTCAAGGCAATGATGTTGGGTTCGCCTCGCCTGAATATGTGACTGGAGATATGTGAACGTTCACCAAGAAAGAAACCTAACGCGCGGTAGCTTGGTTTCACAGAAGAAGCGATTAAAGATGTACACTCAGAAAAATGTTTGATTACGCCAAATAAACAAATTTGTTTGAATTCATATAATTGAATGAGAAAATTTTTCTTTTATTAAACAAAGTTTTATTTAATTTTCAGAAATGGAAAATATTTCCCTTATCGATTGAAACATATAATTTGTTTAGTACAGTTTCTTTGATCTAAACAAAAAATTTACTTTGATTAAACAATGCATTTGCATTGCTTGACTAGGAAAGTTGAAAATTTGAAGAAGTTTAACCGCAGAAAGTTTAGCTCAACATTCAATTTGATATTGCTTACTTCCCAAATTTTCAAACTTTATAGACAAATTACATACCATATCGTTGGAATCGGAATAATTCGAACATTCTGAATATATTACTTTTAAGTCGGGGATTGCAGAATTGTTAATTATTAATTTTTAACTTTTTAATTACAAAAAAGAACGACTGAGTCAAAAACTCAAGTAGCTACTGTAGACCCCTGTAACTCGAGCCCTACGCGCGGTGAGGTCCTTTTCTTTTATAGCTAACATCTCGTAAAAGTCATTCAAACTATTTTAGAAACAAACTCAACGAAAGTAATAAATATTAAATTAAGACCAAAGGACCATGGACAAGAGAACTTAATGAAATACGTGTGAAAAAACGGGTAAGGATACTCCTCCATACAGAAACGCCAACCCATATGCGCGCCTAGAGAATCTTCTCTCAGGGAACAGAGTATAGGTGGCAGCAGGTACTGCCACGAGATTTTGACTCGGCTGCGCCGCGCGATGCTTAATATAAAATCTCTGAACGATATTGTCGACTTCGATTGTCGCAATACTCTATTTCATTGCTATATGCGTGCGACACGAGGCGTCAGTGGGTTAGACAGCATTGGAAAATATCGAAAAAATTGTCACGATTGCTCGTTCTTTGATAGCTACACGCGTGCGACAGAGCAAAAATATCTTTGGAGAAAGGCATCCGTGAGTTAGACAGTAATGGAACGTTACACGTGTTTTCTTGAAGTTAATGATCCCAACGGAGCAGCCTTGATCTGCGCTTGCTTGGATTTGAGTGATGTTCATTGGCTACGCTGCGCGTCTGTACTTGATTTTTACATACGTACGCGAACTAGAGCCAATGAGCGCCGCACAGTTCAAGCATGCGCATGTAAAGTCCATTGGTGGTATAAAATGCGATAACATCTTTTGAGATTTTGAGGTTAGGAATTAATTTTAGAATACGAGAGTGAACTGCTGGTCGTAGAATTAGATAATTTCGGCCACTTTAATGTGAATCATCCGCATATCTACAAAAATCTCTCAAATATTATTTTTTTTCTGTTAAAAGTTACGAAAATGTACTACAAAAACTTTACGAAAGTTAAGCTTTTACTCATTTTTCTTAATACGAAAAAATATTCCGTTTTTGAAATACATTGATGTTTATTGAAAAACATTTATGTTTTTATCCTACGTCTTTTTGATAAATTTTTTAACTGCCAGAAGTTCGCTCTTGAATTGCAAAATGTAATATTAACCTCAAAATCTCAATAAGTTGCTACCGCATTTTTTATCAGCAATGAAAATTTATAACAAATTCCATGTATCACAGAAATAATACTCAATACTTAAATAATACTTAATACTTAATACAGCTGTATAAAATATATAGACTTCCAAAATTTCACGTGCTTTTAAACAATATATGGTTTAAGAAATGTGGGATTGAATGAATTATGTTCAGGTTTATGGATGTAGCGGGTCTTCATATCTGCCGACAATTTTGCCAATTACTCAATTTTTATTTCATAAAAACACAATTTTGAAAACCTCCAACAACAGATACATACTATAGGGATGTACGGGCACTATCATTATCACCCAACGGTCGGCGAGAAATTAGTTTTTGACCAACTAAAAAGAAACTTACAACAAAATAGTTTAATTCTCAATCAAAAAGATGAATTTGCAAGGGAGAAGTTTTATATTTCTAACAGAAAACACAAATTTTCATCAAAATACGGAAATTTTCAAACAAATAATTCCATTTTTAACTAAAAAAGATCAAGTTTCAATAAAAAATATCAAATCTCAAACAAAAATAGAATAATTCAGTTTTCAGTATATAAAAGTTAATATTAAAAAAAAATGAAATTTTCTACACGTTATTTAAAATGTTAATCGAAACAGGCGAATTTGACACCAAATAGTAAAAGTTTTAACAAAAATCTGCCCGCGCTCGATTTTGTATTTATCTCGCGCTTCGCGCTCCATTATGTATTTACCTCGCGCTACGCGCTCGGTCTTCATATTTTCGTACATTCTTGCGCAAACATTTTAAAATTAAGACTCAAAACATCCACCACTGTAATTTTGGGATTGTGAATTCTCTTTCGTTAAAAACGATTAGCTGGAGAGTTTGAGCGCACCTACGGCACGCGACTGATGGCAATCGCACTCCGCGCTTAGTCTTTGTATTTCTTCCGCATTCGGGAACATACCTTTTAAAATCAAAGTTGAACGGACCGAAAACTGTAATTTTGTGATTTTGACTCTCTTTTGTTAAAGTTTTTTTGGCTTTAACGAACACATTTTCATCACCTATCTTGTGCTTCGCACTCGATTTTGTCCAACATGTCAACTTTTCTACATTATACACAACACTTTTATATCAATTATAATACATTTTTTATGTAACTCTGCCAGGGATTACTTATTGAAAAATTGCAAAATAAAAAGCGAATTGTATTTATCATGATTATTTTTGTATTTGTTTCATATTTTGCTTTAAATTCTATTCTAAGCTGCTCTGAAACATGTATCATTTCAATAAATGTATATCATTACAATTCATAATATGCATAAAAATTGAATCATACTAATTCTTATTACCTTGTTTTTATCATTTTAAAATTTTTTTAATATTGTTTTTTACGATTAAATAAAACTACTGCGCACCTGCATAGGGTCTAATACTGGGACCTATATAGGATCTTATATAGGAGCCTATGTCCTCTTTCGTCTTTTCTGTGCTTTTTCCAAAAAGTTAATTTTTTAATTTTATGTTTTACGATTAAAAGAAAATCTATTCATACTATCGAAAAATGATTAATAATAAATTTATAGATATTTTTATGCGAACAACTGTTTTCTGGTAATTTAAGTTCATACCTTATGTCGTTTTTTCAAAAAAAATTAATATTTTTATTTAGAATGTTATTTCTTACGACTAAAGCAAAAAAGTTATAAATTTGTAGTTCTTTCCAGGGCGCATTATTTTTGGTACAACCAAATTTGGAATGTTCAACTTTTCAACCAAATTAAAAAAGTTGTTATTATAGTTCTGAAGGGCTTTCAAAAAGCGAAGTTTTTCTTTTCCTGCCTTTTTTTTGATAACATGCGTTAATTGTCTTAAAATGTTCATTTTACTTTGTCTTTTTGGATATTAAAAATGCTCTAATTCTGATAATTTTCTTTTTATAGAAAAAAGTCATGAGGATAAATTGTTTGAGTTTCTGAGTACTATGAACAACTGTACACAGAATTTATAAATCTTTAAAAAATTTGGTTTCAAAAATTTTTGGTGCGTTCAAATTTGGAATTTTCAACTTTTCGACCAAATTAATAAAGTTTTTATCATACTCTTGCAGGGCTTTCAAAAAGCAAAGTTTTTCTTCTTCTGACTTTATTTCATATCATGCGTTGTTTGGCTTAAAATGTTCGTTTTAGTTGTTTTTTTTTGGATTTTGAAAATGCTCTAACAACCGTACATAGCATTTTTACATCTTGAAAAAATGTGGTTTCAAAAATTTGGTGCAGGGTCAAATTTTGAATTTTCAACTTTTTGACCAAATTAAAAATGTTGCTATCATAATCCTGTAGGGCTTTCAAAAAACAACGCTGTTAACTTTTTTGAATACTATGAATAACCGTACAGAGAATTTTTTAATTTTGAAAAAAGTCGTCTCAAAAATATTCAAAATGTCAAATTTTACATAAATCTAATACCTCTTCTGACGAGAATGTAAAAAGGATTAATTTTCAATCACAAAGATTAATTTTCTATTGGAAAAATCTTTTTTAACAAATAATAGAATTTTCAACTAAATTAATTTTCAATTCAAGTGAAATATTATAAAAAGCATTTGAAATAAGATAGAATTCACTTAAAATCAGGCAGGTTGTACACATTATATAGCAGAATTTTCGAGCGGTTAACAATTTTTTATAGTAAACTATGGAAGACGTTTTTTCTGATATAAGACAAAAAAATGAAATTTGGACATCTATGTTAAGAATAATAAAAAAAAGATTAATTCTTCAATCATAAAATAATTTTTAACAAAAAAGACGTAGTTTCAATAAAAAATATCAAATTTTAAACAAAAATAGAATTATTCAGTTTTTCGTTTATAAAAGTTAATATTTAATCAAAAAAATGAAATTTTCTACAGTTTATTTCAAATTTTAATTAAAACAGATGAACTTGATCCAAATAGTAGAAGTTTTAACAAAACAGATGAATTTTCAATCACAAAGATTAATTTTCTATTTGAAAAAAGTTTTTTAAACAAATAAGAGAATTTTCAATGTAAGAATAATATTATAAAAAGCTTTTGAAATAAAACATAATTCACCTACAATCAGGTAGGTTCTACATATTATTTAGCAGAATCTATCAGCGATTAAATTGTTTTATAGTAAATTATGCAAGAAATTTTTTTCGATATAAGACAAAAAACTCGAATTTGGACATCTTTGCTAAGAATAATAAAAAACAGATTAATTTTTTACCCTTATCATTAATTCTCAAAAAAAAAAAACTATTAATTTTCTACCAAAAATGATATAATTAAAATTTTCCTTAAAGACATTAATTTTTAACAAACAAACAAAATCAAGAAAATAGTTCAATCCTAAATAAACAAGATAAGATTTTAACAAACAAAAAATAATTTTCTACAAAAAAAAACAAATGTTCAAATGAAAAAATTAATTTTCAATTAAAAATATAATTTTTCATCCTGAATTGTGCAGTTGAATTTTTAATCAATTTTTAACAAAATAGTTGAACCCTAATCAAAAAAGATCAGTTCTCAAACTAATAGTGGAATTTTCAACTAAAAAAGATAAATTTTCAATTAAAAATATCAATATTTAAAACCAGATATAGGATAATTCCTTTTTAGTTAAAAGAATTAATATTTAACAACAAGCAATCAAATCTCAACAATATAATTGAAGTTTTACTTAAATAGATGCACTTGATGATACATAGTTAAACTTTTAAGCAAGCAGATGTATTTTCAACCAAGAAGATTAATTTTATATAAAAAAAGACGATGTTTGAAACCAATAATTGATTTTTCAACACAAAAATATCAGTTTGTAATAATAAATTTCAATTTTTTACCGAAAGTGGGAGAGTTAAGTTTTTAGTTAAAGAATTAAATTTTTAACAGAAAAAAAAGAATGTGCAACTTAATAGTTTTGTTCTTAATCACAAAGATAAATTTTCAACCAAGAAGACTAATTACCTACCAAAAACACGAATTTTCATCGAAATATGTGCATTTTCAAACAAATGGTTGAATTTTCAACTCAAAAAGATGGATTTTTAATTTCAAATATCAATTCTCTACCAAAAATGATATAATCCAATTTTATTTTACATAAATTAATTTTTGACTAACTATGAAGGTATTTTCAAAAAGAATAATAATTGAACCCTCAATACAGAAGATGAATTTTGAACCGCGAAGATTAATTTCCCTGTTTAAAAAGATGGTTTAAAAAAAATTATATTTTTACAAAAAAAATATCTATTTTTTTTTATATATAATTTTTCTATCAAAAATGGTATAAGCGACTTTTTTCTGAAATAAATTAATTTTTCACCGAAAAACGAATTTTTCATATGATAATAGAATCCTCGAAACAAAGATGAAATTTCAATTAAGAAGATTATTTTTCTACCAAAAATAACGAGTTTTCAACAAAGTTCTTAATTTCTAAGTACTGCATCAAAACAGATAAATTTGTTTTCAGATAATTTAATCTTTAACGAAAAAAGGTCGATTTTAAACCAAAACGATTAATTTCACAGGCCAACAATTCTCAGAACCAGAGACCAGACCTACTATACCCGAAGGTTTTTGCTGCGCTGAATCCGAATCTGACCTCAAAAAAATTCCATTACCAAATATATGAAAAATTTCACCCCCAAGCCCGGTAACTTTCGAGCCAAAAAGAGCCAACTTTCGAGCGGCCAAAAAAACTTAATTACGCGTATTGGTATGATAATGTATACTAAGGGGTTTTGGAGGTCGCTGATTACAAATCCAATATCAAATTTGACGAATTCAAAATGGCGGATCCAA
>NC_046664.1:120368795-120373201 GCF_010883055.1 Belonocnema kinseyi
TTTGCACTTTTAGGTTACAATATCTCGAAAACTGAGGGTGATGGAATTTTTCTGAGGTCGGATTCGGATTCAGCGCAGCAAAAACCTTCGGGTATAATAGGTTTGGTCTCTGGTTCCGGACCTTTGTCAAATTTTGTCGGCCTATGTTTTCTACCAAAACAGAAAAATTAAAAAAATTGAATTATTAAGCACAAAAGGTCAATTTTCAATTTAAAATATCAATTTTCAACGGAAAAAAGTAGAATCGAAATTTCTTTTAAATAAATTTGTTTTTGACAAACTGAAAAGGATTTTTTTTAAATAACTGAATCCTTAATGAAAAATATTAATTTTCAACCAATAATATTTCATTTTTACAAAAAATTACGAATTTTCTACAAAATCCAGAAAGTTTCAAGCAAATATATGATTTTTATCTAAAAAATATCATTTTTTAACCAAAAGTAATATAAGTAGATTTTATCATTATAAAAATTAATAAAAAGAAATTTAAAGAAAATAGTTGAATTTTCAATCAAAAAGGTTCGTTTTGAACCGAAACATATGAATAAATAAATTTTGAAAAAAAAAGAATTGTCAAAAAAATGGTTGAATCCTAAATCAGCAAGAAGAATTTTCAAACAAGAAGATTAACTTTATACTAAAAAAGACGAATTTTTAACAAAATTCATAAATTTTTAAACAATTAGTAAGATTTTTAACTAAAAAAGATTACACCTTAATTAAAACAATTACTTTTTCACCAAAAATATCATAGTTTAATTTTCTGTTAAAAAAATTAATTTAAAAAAAAAAGTGTTATAAAAATTATTTCAAAGGAGATTGAATCCATTTACCATCAGGCAGATTTTGCAGTTCAAGTCGCTGAATCGATCAGGAGGGGAATTCTGTTGTTTTAAGATTAAGATTTAAGAGAACTATTCTTTCTTCATAAAAAAATTCTATGTTCAAAAGATTAATTTTTAACAAATAAGATTCATGTTTTACAAAAAAGACGAATTTTGAACCAATTGCTTGATTGTCAAACTATACGGGAACAGTTTTTAAAAATTTTTTGTTGAAAATGTTCAACAATTTAGTTAAATTTTTTTGTATGTGTTGACTAAAATTGTTTCTTGGTTAAAAACTCATCTCTTTGCGTAGAAACTTGATTTTCTTACTGAAAATGAACACAATGAAAATGTATCCCTTTAAGTTGAAAATTCAACTGCTTTTTAAAACTTGCCTTTTTGGGTGGAAAACTCAACAATTTTGTAGATATTCTTCTGTTTTCTTTGTTTGTTCTAGAGCTTTGCGCTCAATAATATATGCATATATACATCTTCAACTGTAATTTGGTAGCTGTGAATTATTTTTTGTTAAAGCTCCTTTTTTGAGGACTCAATTATTTTGTTAAAAATTTTTCTTTCTTGTTTGCATTCGACTACGTGGTTAAATGTTAAACTAAATGAGTAAAAATGGATCTTTTTGGGTTGAAGATTCATCATTGTAGTCGAAAATTTAATTCTTTTGTTGAGAATTCTTTCTTTCCTTGGTTGAAAATTAATCTTTTTTGTTGGGCATTTCTCTAATTGTTTGAAGGTTGAACGACCTTTCAAAAATAAATTTTTTTGTAGAAGATTCATTATTTTAGTTAAAAATTTTAAAATGTTCTAGAAATGCATTTTTTGATTTAATTCAGCCTTTGTTGTTTTAAAATAATCATATTTTTTAGTTTTTGGTTGAAAATTGATCTACTTATTTAAAAGTTTAACTATTTTGTTAAAATGTTACGTTTTTGGATAAAAAAGTAACTAATTGGTTGCAAACTCGTTACTTTTTTTTAAACTGAAAATTAAACTTTTTCATTTTCAGGGTAAACGGTTTTGTTAAAAATTTAGCTTTTTAATGAAAGATTTGCATTTACAACCGAATAGTTTAACTTTGAACCGAATAGTTACATTTTCAACCTACGAATATAAATTTTAAACTGAATGGCCAAATTTTCAAACAAAAAAGATTAATCTTTAACCAAAAAGAATTGCATTAAAAAAAAGGATTCTCATTGAAAACGTAGTGGTGGATATCTTAAAACAAAAAGAAAAGATTTTCAAGAAAATATTTAAATTTTTAACTAGAGTTGAATTTTCGAACCAGCATGTAAATTTTTAACAAAGTTGTTGAATTTTTAACCTGCAAATATGGATTTTCGATAAAAATGTAATATTTGATATTTCAACGAATGCAGATGCTGGCAAGAGATGCATTGTTAAAATAAGGAAACAAATTATCAATCATAAAGATTAATTTTCTATAAGAGATACGAATTTAAACCAAAAGTAGCAAAGTTACTTTTTCACACAAACAATTAATTTATTTTGGAAGAAAAAAAATTTTCAAAAAAATAGTACACTTTTTAACCAAAGAGATGAATTCTTAATTAAAATTATGAATTTTTCAACTAGAAAGACGAATTTTTAATAAATACAGAATTGCCAAATAGGAAATAAAAAAATTTGTCCCACTTCTTAAACTTTTAAGTCAAAAGACTATTTTTCTGTCAAACAGTTTTAACACATTTACCCTCCATCTACTACCAGCAACCACATTTTTTACAACACCTGCAGCCCTCATGATAATTGTTTAAATACTTATTTATTGAAAGTGTTATTTTTAATACAATATTTCATTAATTTCAAGGTAATTTGAAATATAATAATAATAATTTTAATTTAAAAGAAATATTTATGTTTTTCTTCAACTTTAATGTGATGAGTCCAGGGGAAAGTGGAAGACTCAACCAAGCCCGATATTCGACAATTGGCAGAAATTTGCGTTCAATAATGTCATTTTTTCCAATTTTTTAAGGATTTATCTACTCTTGTAATCATAATTCGTACAGCAATAATATATCGTGTTATTCCTTACAAAGTAGTGTAAAGATTTTGTATAAATCGGAATAATGAAACAGTTATTACTAAAAATGATATTACATTGAACGCATGAACTAATATTGGGGAGACTTAATTAAAATTTTCAGGAAAGAGTTTACCAAGTGGCAACAAGCTTATTACATGTGTTTTTTCAACCTATAAGGTCATTGATTATTATAATGCGCGTTCAAAAATTTTGCTAAATTGATTTATAAAAATTTTGGTGTAAAAATGCAAAGTTCATTTCCCAAGTGATACAGTTTTAGATACAGAACTCATCCCTTGGTGTATTATATTATTGTATACTAATATTTTGTAACATTCATTAAAGATGTATAACATTGAAAATATAGGCTATTCATTTTTTTTTTTCATAAAAAGATACATATGCGTGCGCCGCGGCGCGCGCAAGACTTCTAGTGTAAATAAAATGACCCTCGAACAGTAGTTTAGTATTCCACAATCGATAAAAACAAAATGACACATACGCTCCAACGAACTTTATATTCAGAGAGGGAAATGCAGTCGCGGCGTGTATAAATATCATATACCGGTAAAATCACTCTCCTGAGATTAAAAATTACATCGAGATTTTTAATTTTACCCAGGATCTTTGATTTTACCCTGACGGAAACTGCATCCTCTAATTTTGGAGCATTTTGATTCTTTAGGTGAGGAAATTGGCAACTATATTCGACTTTGTTCATATCTTTTACGCAAAAATAGATCAAAATCGAGCTATTCATATTTTGCTTCGAGTGTTCGAATCCTGTCGCCACAATACATTTTATTCTTATTTTTCACAGAATGAATTTTACTTTTTCGTGTGTAAAATTACCGGTCTAATTGGAATATCACAACCGCTTCAATTGCAAAATTCATCGTTACACCGGAAAACTCAAACACCGTTGAAAAAAAAAAATTATTGATTTCAAATCGTACATTTCAAATTATTTATGTCTTACGGTCCAATCGTAAATCGAAAAATAAATATGAGTAAAAAAAAAACATGTTCTTCGAAACTCAGATATTTATTTAATAGAAAAAACTCCTTTTGAAACTTCCTGACGTTTCGGCACACATGCGTACCTTTTTCAAAGGTTCCTAACCTAAATAATTATATTAAAGATTAGTAATTTTAGTCTGAACAAATATGATGGATAATTACGTAGATTTAAATACATTGTTACCTGAGTTGATGATGGTTTAAAATAGACAAACAGATCAAATTTCAGTCAAAAAAGTAACATTTAAGTCAATTGTTAAAAAAAAAATAATTAAAATTTAGTCATTTTGGAAGTCTCAAAAAATTTCGAAACTTCAATCGATTAGACTACATTTTTTTCAAAAATATAGTACGAGAAAACAAATTAGCGTAGGTTAGGACGGACGAACAGAAATTGTGGGTCCGGATGCAATAAGGGCACATAAAATTTTTTCGTGCGAAAACGAAGTCCCCTGGAGGCTTTAGAAAAAATTTTCGAATTTTAATTT
>NC_046664.1:120373301-120377966 GCF_010883055.1 Belonocnema kinseyi
TATCCCATCCACACACTACTCCTTTCCCCTGCCGAGTGAGTCACGCCTACCCCGAAAGGGAAATGGCTTAATGGTGTAATAATAATAATAATATATATATATATATACATATAGAGATGATTAATATTAAAAACATTATTTTATAATACACCTATTTTGTACAAACGATATGTCGACGACATTTTAGCCATTATTCCCACAGATAAAATTCAAGTTTTCTTAAATGCATTTAATAGTATTGAAGATTTTATAAATTTCACTCATGAATGTGAGATTAATAATGTTATTAACTATCTTGATTTAAAAATTATAAAAACTCCAAATGGTGATTTATTAACCAATTGGTATAAAAAACCTTCTTGGTCTGGTAGATACTTAAACTATAATTCACATAATTTATTTCAGCATAAAATTGGTTTAATTAAGGGTTTAGTAGATAGATGTGTAAAATTATCTGACATTTAATTTAGAAAAGAAAATTTAAATCTATTAAAAACAACTTTAGTACAGAATAACTATCCTCTTGAGTTTGTGAATGACATCATTAAAGAACGCATTCATGAGATTTACAGTAACAGTAATAAAACTAACAAGAATAGAAATTGGAGTGATACTTACAATAGATTTAATTTAAATGTTACTTTGCCTTACATTCAGGGCCTATCAGAAAGATTAAGAAATTCACTTAAAAAATTTAATATCAATGTTTATTTTAAAAACGCTAATACCTTAGATAATTATTTGTCAAGAAGAAAGGACGTCGATTCCATTGAAAATTTATCTGGTGTTATTTATTTAATTAAATGTATATGTTGTAATAAAGCTTATATAGGTGAAACTGGCAGGAGATTAAAAACTAGAATTGCTGAACATAAAAGGGATTGTGAAGTTGGGAATTTTAACACAGGTCTGTCGCAACATTCTTGGAATTTCAATCATTACTTTGATTTTGATTTTAAACGTATTAAAATATTAGCTACAGAAAAAAATACTTATCAACGACGTAATATTGAGTCTATTTTTATAAACAAATATCGTAAAATTTCAGTTAATTTACAGACTGAAATTCTAAATATTAATAAAATTTATCAGAGTATTATAAAATAATGTTTTGATATTAACCATCTCTATATGTATATATGTGTATATGCATGGATGCTATATATGTTATATATATATGCATATGTAATATACACATTTTTTAAATTTCTTATTTCAAATTTAAACTCAATTACGCGCTTCCACATCAGTGGTTTTCAATGGATACTTGCCTATTACATCATCGTTCATTACATATTCTTCATGTATTTTTGAAACTGTCAATTTCTGTTCGTCCGTCCTAACCTACGCTAATTTGTTTTCTCGTACTATATTTTTAAAAAAATGTAGTCTAATCGATTGAAGTCTCGAAATCTTTTGAGACTTCTAAAATGGCTAAATTTTAATTAATTTTTTTTTTAAGCAGTTGACTTAAATGTTACTTTTTTAATGAAATTTGATCTGTTTGACTATTTTAAACCATAATCAACTCAGGTAACAATGTATTTAAATCTACTTAATTATCCATCATATTTGTGCAGACTAAAATGACTAATCTTTAATATAATTATTTAGGTTAAGAACCTTTGAAAAAGGTACGCATGTGCACCGAAACGTCAGGAAGTTTCAAAAGGAGTTTTTTCTATTAAATAAATATCTGAGTTTCGAAGAACATGTTTTTTTGACTCATATTTATTTATCGATTTACGATTGGACCGTAAGACATAAATAATTTGAAATCTACGATTTGAAATCAACTCAAACACCATTGATTCTTGCGTTTGACACAACTCGTTGGTGTTTCCTGTATATGAAACCTCGTAACCTTCATTAGTAGTCCATGGAGGCTGAATCTCACATAGTGGATTTAATCACGTTATTTATGGCAGCTGGCGAGCTCTGTTTTAAATGTATAAAATTAATCGAACTTAAAACTAGATTTCTACTTTTATTGATCGCCAAGAATTTTTTTAATTTATGTTTTTATTTTTACTTGCAATAACAGCTGTTATTTTTAATAATATATTTTTAATTGGTTTATTCAATGTTAAAGTAATAATTATTTCAAGTTTATCTTAAAATTTAATTCTTTTAAATAATATAAAAGATTATTAAATTAATAGATATATTGCGAAATCATCAAGTTTAATAATATTATATAAATTATAATTAAATTTTCTATCAAGACGTAAAGTTATTATAAGCTAAATTACAATTATATAAATTTATTATATTAATGTTTTAATTATTTTAATTATTTAGTGTTGAAAAACTTATTATCTTTATATTAAAATTAGATAATATCGTATAGTTATTTTAACGTTATATAATCAAAATTTATTGACTATTTAATATTAGAGCTATATTTGTTAAAGTATTAATTAGATAAAATTTATCTTAAAATTTAATTTAAAAAAATGATTATTAAATTAATAGATATATTGTGAAATCATCAACTTTAATAATATTATTATATAAAATATAATTAAGAATTGGGGTTAAAACTTAAGTTATTTTAAGCTAAATTACAATTAAATAAATTTATTATAATAATGTTTTAATTATGTTAAAGATTTAATGTTTAAAAAACTTATTATTTTTAGATTAAAATAAAAAAATAATATGGTATCTTTATTTTAACGTTATCTAATCAAAATTTATTAACTATTTAATATTAGAGCTATATCAATTCTAAATTTTATATAATTGAGCCATAAAAATTTTTTTTCACGTTTTAGTTATAATAATACTTTCATTATTAAATGAATAGATATATTGTGAAGTCATTAAGTTTAATAATATTATAATATAAATTAAAATTTAATAATAAAAAATAAAATATGAAATTACATAAAGATTGGATTTAAATTGTTTAATGTTTAGTAACATAAATATGTTATTTCCTCTCAGATGATGTAATTAAATATTGGCTATTACTTTTGAAAAAGATGTTTCTTTTTTTCTTTCAAATAATTTTATTACAATTATATAATTTTTTATGGTGCCTCCGATATTGTGAAATGAGTATTTAAATTCAATTTTCTAAATTATATGTACAGATATTTTAATTTTTTTTTAACTTAGCTAGAAAGCTTATTAATAAATTAAATGTAGAGAAATCCAGTTTCAAATTTGAATGAGAATATAATGTAAACATTATTTGAATGTTTTTATTAATATAATTGTGTAATACTTTTTACATTGTGAAATGATTAATTAATTATCCACTAATTTCAGAAAAACTCACATTTTGTGGAATTAGTCTAAGACTTTATTAATACAGAAAAATTTTAGAAATGAAAGTTGAAATTAAAAAAAAATGTATTAAATAAAAATTATTTAAAGGTTTAAGTGAGAATTATAGTTTAATTCTTCTTATTTTGTAAAATGCCTAATTAATATAAGCAGAATATTTGTTTTCGAACATTAAATTTAATAAAGATTAAAATTTATTACCTTAAATTTAATTAACATAAGTAACAAATAAAGACATTATTTACTTGTAAGTTATATAATGGAACATTGAATATGATTTGCATGATATAAATGAATTTATTTTTAAAGTACCTCTATTTCAATTAAGTAATTTTTCGGAATTAGGCTGGTGTTCTGAGATTAATATTTTCATTCAATTTTCAAAAATATGTGCAAAAATGTTCAAATTTTTTCCCTTAAATTAATATTAAATCACTAAAAAATGGAATTTTTAGAAATAAAATTTAAAGTTTGTTAAAAGATATATTAATATTTTAGTTAAAATAATTGTTTAATGATTTTTATGCTTTGAAATGACTGAATAATTTTTAATTGATTATATTGCAAATCGAATTTCCACAAATAATTGCAAAAGAATATAATTATTTGAGGCTTTTTAAGTTATGAACTGGATAGTTCATTATTAGCTGATTAACTTGGTTCACAATGTTAAATCATATCCAGTTTAAATTTAAATTGTTTTAAATTAAGTAACATACATTGATAACAGTAGAGTCTCGCTTGTCCGGGCTATTGTGGATCGGCCCCAACTTGGATAATAGGGAAACTCGGATAAAAGCGGACTTTTAAATAAAAAGAAACGCTCGGTTTAATAAACTGAAAGTAGAGACTTCTAACGTAGAGAGTATATACATTATTAACAAATAAGAGCAGAGGTTTGGGAAAATATGTTCTGGTTGGTTAAGAAAGTTCATATTTATGAATAATGCATGAGGGTTGAATAATAATAATAATAATAATAATAATAATAATAATAATAATAATAATAATAAAAGGGTTGATAATAGAGAAACTCCGATAAAAACGGAATTATAAATAAAAAGAAACGCTCGGTGTAATTAACTGAAAGTAGCGACTTATAAAGTAGAGAGTATATACTAGGCAGTCTGATAAGTCCCTGAAAAATGAAACACGGAGACGTTTCTTTGGCTAAAGTCGTTTTTATTTTTCAACATACTCTCCTTTTAGGTCGATACAGCGAGTCCAACGATTTTCTAACTTTTTGATACCGTCCGAAAAGTACTCGGACGGAAGATCTCCAAAATACGCCTCAGTTTCAGCTATGAGCTCCTCATTTGAGTAAAAACGCTTACCGGTGAGCCATCTCTTCAGGTTAGGGAACAAGTAATA
>NC_046664.1:120378066-120384126 GCF_010883055.1 Belonocnema kinseyi
ATTAATAACTAAGATTTTCAGGAAGGAAGTTTAAAATATATATAAAGTGAGAGTAAGTTTATTATTTCAATGAAAAAAATTATTTGAGGCTTTTTATGTTGTGAACCATTTATTCTTTTATTAGCTGATAATTTTCTTCCCACTTTCTTCATCTTGGTTTAAATTAGTGACAAAGGTTACTAGTAAAATATAAAGTAGAGTAAAAATAAATTTATTATTTCAGTGAAATTATTTTATGCTTTTTATTGCGTGAACCATTTAATTAATTGATAGTTGATAATTTTCTTTACACTTTCTTCATGTTGATTTGAATTAGTGACAAAGGTTACTAAAAAAATTAGACGTATGGAAATGCTGCATCAAAATGTAAAGGAGAATACCCTATACACATAATGTTAACATTATTTGAATGTTACGATGAAAATAATTGTATCATGTTTCTTATTTTGTGAACTGATTAATTCATTAACAACTGATTCTACTAAAAGTCACATTTTCTGCAATCAGTTTAAAAGCTTAAGATTAAATAAAAATTTTAAAAATAAAATGTCAAATAAGAAAAAATATATAAAGTTAAAGTTTTTGAAATGTTTTATAACAGAATTTAATTATTGACTTAAGGGTTATATAATGGAATATTGAATATAATTTAAATATCAAACGTTAATTACAATTTTCAATTATATTATTTCAATTAGATAATTTTTCAAATGATTCTGATGTACTGAAATGTGTATTTGCATTCGATTTTTCAAATCGTATGAAAATAGGTTTGTTTTCTTTCTGAAATTAGTATCAAAAGTTACCAATAAAACAAATTTTCAAAAATTAATGTGATATTTAAAGAAAATGTAGAGTAAAAATTTTTCCTGTTCTTGAATGAAAATGATTGTTTAATGCTTTTTAAGTTATCATTTATCAAAAAAACAATGAATTGTTAGATGACTAATTTCTTCATAACACCGAAATAAAGATTCAATTATAATTTTTTTGCTACCATATTATAATTCCTGAGTTTTTAAGAAGAATAAAATGTTTTCTTTTTTTTACATCTGGGTAATCGTTTTTTTTAATTTTCAAAGATTTTGAAAGTTTTTGAGAATAATTTTTTTTTAACCAGTCATGGGAAAATTTCAAGTACTTAAAAATTAATTCTGAAATAATAATTTTAATTTCTAAAGATTTCAAAATTGTTAAAGAATAATATGGACAATTTTAATAAAATTATTTCCATTTTCCGTGCTTTAATTCAAATTTAGGTGAACTTACTTTTTTAGGGCGTCAAGAGAAGGAAAAATATAAAGTTTAGATTCATGGGAAAATTTCAAACAATTTTTACTAATGAGTTCTAAGAGCTCATTAAAAAAGATTCAAAAATTGCTCATATTATTTTATAAAATAAAAAAAAGGGTTAACAAGTGGTTAAAGCAACATCGTGCCAAAATAAATAATTTTAGAACAAATCTTAGTAAATTTAAGAGATATTTACAAGTGTTAAGACCATTAAAAAACAATACAAATTTATAAGATATTTTAAGACTTTTTTGAAAATTCAGGATAATAGCATAATTTTTTTAGGTTACCAAAACAATTTCTTAAGATTTTTTAAATATTTACTTAAATTTCGAGAAAGAGTAGAAGATTTTAAAACAAAATATTTTAATTCAGTAACATTAAAAAATAAAAAATAAATTAAACCATAACATTCTATAAATATTCCGAAAATTGTCAAGAATAAAGAAGATTTTTAAACTGCAGAAGATTAAAAAAAATGCAGATTGATGTGAAAGTTCTGAAACAAAAAGAAAGCCAGAGGTTAAAAACGCAAACGTCTGGATACTAATGTTTTTTTTTCAAATTAAAATTTGTGAACAAAATATATAAAAAACTGAAAGCCCACACGGTAAAAAAATTGAGCTGTGACAGGGATATTATTCCCCATTATAGCTAAACATTTAACTGAAAACGAACGAAGGAATTAAGAAAAATCTCTGGATCAGCGAAAATGAACATCCTTGACCATTTTCCATATACCAGGGATATCGTCTAGTCAAACCCCTAATAAGTATAGCTATAATAGGGATATTAAGAATAGGTGTCTGAAGGAATTATCGGAAGAGCGCCGGTGCATTGTGGGACAATTAAACGCAATGTGCGCGAATGTTAATATTAAATAGAGTTAATGATGCGGTAATATTAATTTATAATTGTTTAGATTGTAGGCCATAACTATATTGAAATATCAAGAAGCGCGATAACAAGAACAAACTTAACCTCCAAATGCATTATACGGATTTCAGGGAAATTAATTTTCGCGATACCAGACCAAAGATTGGCTACTGTAAGTTAAAATATTTCTATAACAAATGAATTTTTTTTCTAATCTAAAGATAATAAAATTACACATAATCTGTCGAAAATAATAAACTCTCCAACTTAGCAATTTTGTCCAAATTACTGATTCAGGAGAACAGTTTACATTACACCATTAAGCAATTACCCTTTCGGGGTAGGCGTGACTCACTCGGTAGGGGAAAGGGGTAGTGTGTGGAAGGGATAGAAATTTTTCAGATTGATCCAGAATTCTCGTGCTATTTAAGTAAATAACACGTTCGTTCCGCAACACTGCTCCGACCCAGGTTGCTGATAAATCTCTCTAGCAATCACCCCAAGCGAAGAACCTCACGAAGTCGTTATGTAAGGTTCCCCACTTGGGTCCATTAGTGGCCAAGGTCTTTTGTTTCAGGCTTCATTCACTCTGCTGATACTCTTTTTATTAACTATTTGCCGCCATACTTTCCTGTCCTGGCATACTTCTGTAGCTTTTTTTATGTCCATGCATTTTTTTATACAGGCTCTCGTGTTTCTGTGACTTCTTATGTCTCTTCTAACTGCGGTCTCATTACATAAAGTAACTAAATGTTTAACTCTTCTAACTAAACATTTTACCTAATCTAAGCGGACACTTTCTTTGAGTTTAGTATATTCTCGATTCACTCGTTCCCCTCAAGAATTTTGATTCCGTGCATATGGTAAAGTATCACATGCCCTTAATTAGAATAACTTTGAAAGGTCTCAAGTGAAGAAATTAATGTTATTCAAGTTTTTAGGAAAATTGGGGATATTTTGAGGCAGCAGCTTAGATTTTAAATAACTTTTCTAAATTTCAAGAAAAATTCCAGTCAGATAAAAATATTTTCAAGAATTTAAGAAGTATTGTGTAGATATTTTATTCTAAAAGGGCTCCAACTTTTCCTATTATTTTATAAAATCCCGTAAAATTTATTTTTTTCTTGATCTAGATTTTTTGTTGGCGAATCTGAAGTATCAACAAATAATTTATAATTTTCTTCAAATTCGTAAGAAATTTTTGAAGATTTCGAGGTAAATTTTGTTACACTTTAAATGATTTTTCAAAATTTTAGGAAAAATTGGATTCATTTACAAATATTTTTAGAAATTCAAGAGGCTTTGCATAGACTTCAAATATTTTATACCTTGGAAGCATTTCCGAAAATTTATGGAATATGTATTATTTCTTCTGAAATTATAGAAGACCTAAATATCTTTTGAAAAACTTGAAATTTTTATAATAATTTGTAAAATCCTGTAAAATAAAATATATATTTTTTAAATCTCCTGCATTCTTTTTTTGACTCATCTTGAATATTTAAAAATCTTTCATAACGGTCTCGTGAAATTGATAAAACTTATATAATTCTTTGAAAAAATGTTGCTACTTCTTTCCATGTAAATAAATTTAAAATGTGTGTAACTAAACAAATATAAAAAAATTGTTTTGTTACGTCAAAATATTGTTTAATTTATTTCTATACCGCACTTCAATCCTGAAAATCTATTTTTATTTACAAAACGTCTGTTCAGCTTTTAAAATAATACAAAAAAATATTACGCAACTGCAGTTAGGGTGTGGAAGGTAAAAGTGGTTAAAATAACGTTACGGAATATGTGAACGCTCCATAATAATAGTACTCGTACATTTTACGATGCATTGACACACTGAATTCATTCTTTCAGAATCTGATTTCAACAAGAAAATAAGTCTTCAGAAAATCTTAACAAATGAAGTGTTATTAGTAAATTGAGCAAATTATGAAAATGAGTATAAAAGTGAGCGCGCGCACATAATAGTCTAGTGTCGTAAAAAAAGCGTCCAACCACCACTACACGCTTAATACGCAAGATTCTTTAGTGTTCACACACGATTCACTAGGGTTCACGCAGTGGTCAGTGATGTGGTACGCAATAAAAATTGAAACACGACTGACTCGTGCGTACGCGCCAATGGTATGCGCATATGCGTTGACAGTTAATACGTACGCGACACTGACGAATTTGCAAAATAATAAAGAATCGCACCGACGTTACTTTTGACTTTCATGTATAAAAAATCTAAAATTGCTGCGTGCATACTAATGAGTGTTGCACGTTATGGCCTTGGAAAAATCGTGTCCCAGTCATTTATTGACTAATTTTTAATTGTTTAAACAATGTTAATTTGTTTAAATATTTAAGAGTATTCTTAAAAATCAAATTAGAAAATAAAAATATTCCAATCTTTCGAAAAATAGCCCAAATAAAATATGTAAACAAAAAAATTGTTTGAAAAATTGAAATTTGTTTATACATCTACAAGTAATCACAATAAGCAAATTCGTATTTAGAAATAAAAAATTTTTTTCGAAATTTTAATGATGTAAGACGTTTCCCCCGTTTTTTAAAAGTAAAATATATACTTAAACAAATACGTATGATTTGAATAATTGTAAAATTCTTTAAATAAATTATTTTATTGTTATCATTCATTAACCCTAGACGGATCCTATACATTTGTTTGCCCTCACCGGGTCCTGTTAGTGACAAATGTCCCCCATTTGGATTCCTTGTGCACAATATTTTTCTTTCATCGGAATCAGATGTTAATATACATCATTCTCTTCATTTTTTAAATTCGAAGAGATTTGTAAATACAAAATCCCGTTTAAGTGAATTTAAAATGTGGTAAAAATATTTAAACAAATAAAAATCACAAAAAATCGTGTTTTTTACATTTCTTGGAAAACATCATGTAATTTCTGTCCTATTTAACTAATTTTGAAAATTCAAATAAAATTTTGAAAGGGACAAATTGCATTTAAGTTGGTGTAGGTTATAATTAGGTTCTTTCCAAAAAATATATTTATTTGAACATTTGAAATTAGAAAATTAAAAAAAATGAGAAATATCAGAAGTGCGGGCAGAATGCTTCTTATTATAAATAATTTGAATTATAATATGTCCATCTCTTTTTTTTCTTATGAGCAATAAGATGGTTTTATTTGAATAACGGTAAAAAATTAAGAACAAGTTTTTTTCAATGAAAAAGCAGTTAGTAAGTTTGATAGATCGGAAAAATTCGTTGGAATTAAAAAAGATTTTTCTAAAAAACTATTGTTATTTTGAAACTAATTCTCGAAATAAAATTGAATTGAAAAACATTAAATTAAACTGATTATTGCATCAAATAAGCTCAATCTACTTCGGTTTGAAGGTTGCACAAGACCGCCCTATGTTCGTCACAAACATATCGGTTGCAAGTTCTCGCTCTTTCCTGCGACACTGCACTTGCAGTCACAGCATCGACACTTTTTAGTTCGTATGTTCCCGAATTCTTGGATGAGAAAAACAGTTATTCATTTATTATTTATTTATTGATCATTCGAATTTATGAGAACTGTATGAATGAAATTAAAGAAAACAACTTTACATTGATATACAGTGTAAAAAAAAGTTGGTGTAAACTTACATCCTGCGACGATGGAAACTATTTGATCGGCGTAAATAAGCAGAACTCTGTAAAAATATATTTTTTTCTTCTCCACCTGCGTCCGCCATGAAGAAATACATGCAGTACGTAAATTTCCCGTCGTCGACCGTGAAATTAAGCACGGTTCGTAAGTCAACACATACAGTCAAAATGATATTTTAAGGTTCGGTCTCCATAAACTTTTCCGTTTTACTCAAACATCCTTTATATAGTTATTGAGTATAACATTTCAT
>NC_046664.1:120384226-120388806 GCF_010883055.1 Belonocnema kinseyi
TATTATTTATAAGAGCATGTGTATATAATAAACTTTTATAAATTTACCGGTTGGCGAAAATCGTAAAAGAACTTTAAAATCTATTTGACGTACAAAACAACAAACGAAATGCGCAACAAATGGTAAGTGGCCGTCCGGGCGTCTCCGGAACTTATGGCGTCCGTCGGCGCGGACTTATTCCCTCGCGATAGAAGAGCACACATCGTCAAAATTTACATACAGTTTCGTACACTTAAGTAGGCACCATCGCTACTGCCAAGATCAGTCGACTACGCAGTCGTAATACCTACACTTGGATGACTTACTGAGTTGAAATCTGGCAAAATTGTGATCATGTCGCCGGCGACATGAATCAGCGGCTGACTGAGATCTACATTGATCGCACCTCGCGATGTTGCCAGATTGCGATAGTCAATATTCAGAAGCGCAAGTTTCGTAATTAATTTTTTTTCATGTATATGCAGGAACCAAATGGTTAATATTAGTTTTGCACCTCAATTTTGAAATACTTGTTTTTCATTGAAAAAATTATCAATAGTCTCTTAATGGTGGTAACTTAGATATCACTCAGTAAAGAGCTCAAAAATGCCATCTCTCATAAGACGCAATGTTAAATATGATGAAATTAAAAACGTTAATAATTTATTTATAAAGTACCCTAAGCTTCTGAGATTTTAACTGAGTACTTTTGGTGATCATATTTAGATATCTTGAAAGTTTGGTTGAAATGGTAATGAAAATTCTTGCAGCGATGGTACAAATTTATCACCTTATGTAAACTTACTATGTCTCACTGATCCAATAATTTCCATCATCGGACATAGTAATTTTACAGTCGACTGCAAATTGAACAACCTCCGTTTTATTTTCACAGTTTACCGTGAAGTGAAATTACACTAGATTGCAAATAAGTACTGAAGTATCGTAAATTAATTAGGTTACATATTGTAATTTGAAAATACAATGAACGTATAATTACTAGTTGAGTGGAAATATTACCAAAGCTTTTTTTACCGCGTATATCACATTTTTAGTCATTTTTACATATAATTTTCAGTGAAATTAGAAAAAAATCAATTCGAACCATTAAAATACCATGATATACGGCAAATATACGTCAAACGCTTTCATTTACATTAAAATATGAAATTGACTTAAAGTGACAAAACTCGAACGTAACGGATCCTCGGGGGGAACAAATGTGCCCTAGACGCTCAGCATTACCTTCTCATTTGAAAGACAGCGAACAACCGGCAACATCAACCACTTCACCGCACTCTAGAATAGTCGAACAGAATTATGGTTAGGGTCTGCACCAAGAAATCAGAAATATTTGCTCAGGAGAATGAAATGAATCTAGCGTGGTGCACATTTGTCACCCGTAGGATCCGTGGAGGGTTAAATACCCTGGCGGACCGAAGGAACCGAATGGAGCCTCTACAAAGTAGCCGTAAAGACCCCGTTTTGGGTCCCCATTCGATTCCTTTTTAAAAAACTAGTTTAAAAATAAAATTCTCTCTCACTTTCATCGCAGCATTGTTGTCTGAGGTTTCCACTGCGTGGCGCTAGCATCCAGACAAAATTCTTAGTCACCGACGGAACGCTTATTAACTGCTACAAAAAAAAAAGATGCATTTGAAGTCACCTTCGGCCCATGTACATGACAGGTATTTTATTTTTTAATATTATTAACACTGCAAAATAAAGTATTGCGATTACTCCGTGAGTTTCTAATGCAAATTTTAACGTAGAATCCGAATTTGAACAATTTAAAAGTTGATTTTGCTGTCAGTTAACAAATTATTGGTTATTCTTAAATTAATGATTAATGATGTCGAAATATTAGATTTACAAAAAGCTGACTTTTTCCCATATTCAATCAATGGGAAGCTGCATGGACTTTGTGCATTTTGTACATTTTTAAGTTTTAATCTTAGTTTTAATTTTTACTATTTCTTATTTTTACTTTTTCCATACCTGGGAACAGAAGAAAGTTTCTATCAGTATCAATATCTATTATTTCTAATCTAATTATATATAACATACATATATCTTTAATATAAATATAAATGTAGTGAAGGCATTTTCCGACTTTTTGATGTTCTTTATTTAAATATTGCCGACATGTTTCGACTCGGATCCGAGACTTTTTCATAACTAATTCTTATATTTAATTAAAGGAAATTAGAAGGAACATTTTTTACTTTTCGTTGTAAATTGTATAGTTGTCAAGATTTTAAACTTGGAGCATATAACCTTAAAGTTTAGCATTAACAATAAAATGTTTGTCTTGTATGAGATCAATTCTAGAGAATTATTATATAAGCTGCATCTTAAAATAAAAGTGTTAAAATCCCTAGTCGGAGTGATTCGTTATTGTTTTGAACAGCAATGAGCTCCGCGCGCGCGCACTAACTATTAATGTGTAGACTATTGCCAATGACGCGTGCGAAGGACTCAGTCATGTTTTAATTATTGTTGCGTAGGCTCCACTGGACACTGCGCGAAACTTACTCCAATACACGAGGGACCTTTTATTTACATCCACCAGAGCTGTAAAATTCAATAGTTTTTTTACAGTGTTCCTTTGGTTGATTTGATTGCATTGGTCTTTTTTTTGATGCTGTGTGATTTTAAAAGTTCTGGTTTACTAGAAAACTGAACATCTATTCAGAAATGTACACAATATCTCTGCGTAGGAACTACTTGAATTTTGGGGCTCCAACTTTGATATAATTTAAGAATTCCCAGGAGAGTAAGTCTTTTCGAATTCTAATCAGCTTTATTTACAAAAATGATTTATGAAATAGATTATGTTTTTTATCTATCATCATTATCGTGGTATATATTAGGGTGACCCAAAAGATGACATTTGATAAATTTCAGCGGACTGGTTGACCAAATAGTTCCTTTAGGTCAGGGCTCGCCACTTCTACCAGGTGCTGGCTGCCAAGACAAGTGTATGACTGCCACCAATTTTTCCGTCATTTTTTCTTCGTTTTTCAGGGATCGAGCGGTAAATTACGTCTCGCCATCATTCACGCTGGAAGGTCTGAACGTTTGTACTCGAATTTACAATATAATTCATTTCCAATTTCAATTTCATTTTTAATTTAAAAGTGAATCAAATTTGTCAGCATATTAAACCTCAAATTAAAGCTTTAAAAAGGTGGAAAAATTTGTAGAGTTTTGAATTGAAATTCAGAAAGAATAAAGAAAAACGACGGCCTCAAAAATCCCTTCTTCTTTATCTTAAAGAGTGTAAACTCTACTTCATAATGACCGTAAAGTGCTAGGAACCAGTCGAACGACAACATTTATTAGGGCCAGTTTGACCGAGTTTCTTGGCTGCCAATAGCAGCCAATGCAGTCAATGGCCTCCTTCTGGTGAGCCCTGCCTTCGGCAAATAAATTTACCCATGTTTTTTTGATTACATAAAAAAACGATATTTTGAGCCGTTGCTCTAGCCATTTTTATGCCTTATGGAGTTTGGCGCGTAAAATGGTTACAATTTTGACTTCTTCGAATTTTCTGAACTTATCTATGCTTAGTCACTTATAAGTGAATATTGTATTCCTCACATATCTATATCTCTGGAATGTTATGCAAAAGCTTTAGGCATATTAAAAATCGCATTAAATCACAATATTTTGAGGCTCACTGTGAGCCTCGGGTATACTTGTGTAACTTGATATTTTGAAGAGACATTTTTGAAATTAATGAGAACAGATTTCTAGAAAAAACTGAATAAAGTTTTAATTTAATTGAGAGAAGAGTAAGAAAAGCTGATGAAAAATGACACATTTACTGTCGGCGAGAAAATCATAGGCATCAGCCTTTGAAGCTTAACAACTCAGTAAAAAAAAATGCTAGCACAACAAAAAAACAGTCATATGAATGCTGAAAGTGCACTACGTAAATGAGATTGAAGACGTTTATGTAAACAAAATTTTTTGCTTAGCAGACATTTTTTTTTTGGAAAACGTGACAAAAGCAGGGGGGGGGGCCGTTTTTTACTGCCGACCGCTGGTGCCATTCTTCGACCCGTGGTTCTGAATGCTTGGATGGCACCTGGCTACGGATCGAAGAAAGGGACCCGCTGTCCATAAATAAGATTAACTAATTCGGTCCGGGTAATTGAAAATAAAAACAGAGCCTATTCATTACAGCTTGCAGTTTGAATCGCTTTAATATCTGTATTAGAACTGAAGATGATATAGTTGAACATTTTTGTACCTTTAAGCAACAATTTTAATTATTTTTCAAGTTTCTCAACTGCAACTGGTTCATAACAGTTTTCCTTATATTCATGAATTTTTAAAAAACTTTTCCATTGTACCGGGAATATTATGTGAAACTAATCGTCCTTATCATCGGTGCTCTTGGAGGTGCCAAGCTTTTACTGGCTAATAGCCTGAAAACCATCCCTGCGTGTCAACAATATGCTAAAACACTTGCGGGAAAATGCAGAAGACGGTAGTCCTTGGGTCGCTCCGTGTTCTTAGGGTGCACAAGGCTTTTGCTGGATCGTCGTATTGATTCGTATACAGACTGTAACCACCTTGTCCTTATGACAAAT
>NC_046664.1:120388906-120390427 GCF_010883055.1 Belonocnema kinseyi
AACCTGCTCATCGATAGATGTGTCTGCAAAGATGCAGCATTCTACCAGCGTGACCTATCGATGGCCTGGATTGATTATCGGAAAGCTTCCGATTCTACATCCTATAGACTTATCATCTGTCTTTTAGAAATCTTAAAGGATCATCCGCAAATAGTTGGGTGCATTGAGAGATTGATGCCACTTTGGAAAACCAGATTTACTATCTCATCTAGCAAAAAAACGTGTGACAACTAACAAGGTCACGTTTGAGAGAGATGTCTTTCAGGGCGACACCATGAGCCCACTCCTCTTTTGGCTTACATTATTGCCACTATCTCTAGCACTGCGCCGTTCCGACGGGCACTTGTGCGGCAAACCTGCAGATCGAAAGTACAAGGTCACTCATGTATTTTACATGGACGATCTTAAGATCTATGCTAAAAACAGAGAGCAACTGCATCTAGCTCTGGGGATTGTCGAACGATATACTGAGGAAATTCGAATGGAATTTGCGTTAGACAAATGCGACAAGGTTTATTTGAAACGAGGAAAACTTAATGACATCCTTGAAGATCCTGAGCTCGTTGATAGAAGCGCCATACGACACCTTTGCGCTGGAGAGACTTATACATACCTGGGCATGCCACAGAGCCGCATTCAGGATGTGACATCTATAAAGGATACTCTTCGAAGCAGATACAAACGTCTCATCCGGCAGATTTGGTCTTCCGAACTGTCGGCGAGGAACAAAGTAGCTGCAACGAACATCCTTGCCGTTCCGGTATTACTCTATTCATTTGGAATAGTTCCATGGACGAAGAACGAGCTCAGATCTCTTGATATCGGGACAAGAAAGGTTATGCACATGAACAAAAGCATGCATCTTAAGTCTTCCGTTCCGCGACTGTACATCTCACGCCGTCAAGGGGGTCGCGGAATATTGAGTCTTGAATGTCTTCACAACAGGATTATTCTGGGTACAGCACATAGAGTTGCAAATGGAAGAGACCCTCTCCTTAAAATGGTCAGGAATCACGAGGAAGTGGGCGAAGGAGCATTTCTGTACAAAGCAGCGTAGAAGGCTGCTGAAACACTCGGACTTGACTTCAGTATTAGGGGTGAGCAAAATGCATCAAATCTAATCTATCTCGAGTACTCACTCCTGAAAGCACGAATTAAGAAAGCACAAGAGAAAAACTTTCGTGAACAGCTCCTCGATAAGACGATGCACGGTATCTTCCACATAAATGTGAAGGATCAGTCAATGTCTTGTGAGCTAACGTTTGCTTTCCTTAAATCGCCCGGATTGAAGTCTGGTACAGAGGGTTTCATTTTTGCATGCCAAGACGGTGTCATTTCCACCTTAACATACCGTCGCCACATTTGGTCCAAGACATTCCCGATGATAGCTGCAGGGCATGCCATGCACACCCCGAGCATTTAGCTCATATACTATCTAGTTGTCCAACACACGCGAGAACGACCTACATTCAAAGGCACAATGCGGCACTAAGAGTACTTTATTACCATCTCTGTCACTCC
>NC_046664.1:120390527-120394523 GCF_010883055.1 Belonocnema kinseyi
AATAATATCCATATTATATACACCTCAAAAAATATCACCTCAAAATCTACGCATGCATGAAATTAAGAATCAGACGAAACATTAAAATCGCCAATTTCTTCCATTTATTTCAAAAGGCACTATGTTATTGTGTCAGAAGTCGAACAAACCTCTTTTTTTAACTTTTAGAGATAGAAAGTGAGGTTCGTTCGACGTGTAAACACACCATTAGTTGAAATTATTCTTTTTGCATCCTTTATACAAACATGATGTACATAAGCGTAGTTTATTTTCTTCTTATACATTTTTAAAAGTTTCAGACCGATATTTAATTTCCAAAAAATGTTCTTATACTTAAAAAGAATTCTGAAAAATTATGATAAAAATTGAGGTTGGTAATATAGGTGTCTACCATTTCTCCGAAACGCCTAATTTATTGTGAGTGAAGTAAGGTCACTTTTCTTTCGCCATCATTATCGCAATAAATACACTATTAAAAATTTATGTTGTGATTTCACAGTAAATATAATAAAATTTTATTACCAAAACGTAATCTAATTTTACAATAGATGAAATTATACCGTCACAATACAGTATTGTGAAATTACAACGATTGTTTTGCAATTTCAAAACTTCCAAAACAATTTTCATCACAACACATGTCTTGTAAAATTACAATACATGTGTTGTAAAATTATATTACATATATCGTGAAATAACATAACGTTTTGGTAATAAACTTCCATTACATTGATTTTAAATTAAATGTGATTATTTTATGTTGAATTTGACATTACTTGAAATAAATTTGCTTGGTGAATAAAAATCAAACTAGTTACATCACAAAAACTTCGTAATTAAAAAAAAAAACAGAAAATTTGAAAACTTTTGAAGTTACAGGTTAAGATAGCACTGGGATTTCACTTTAAAACAATTAATTTTTTCATATTCATTATTGAGGACCGTTTAAGAAGAGAAGTATCACTTTTTAAAGTCAACAAATTACGCGCAATATAGACTTTCTTAAGAAACAGAATGAAAAAATGAAATTTAGGGAAATATGTTTTTCATCTAAAAGCAAAAGCTGAAGTTGGTATTTTCACGGTAACTTTTAGAAGGTCTTAATTTTTATTTTTATACCAGAAAATAATAAAATCTGCAGCAGAAACTTAAATTCTGAAAACAATCGATAATTTTTATGCAAAATGCTGTCAAACTTACTAACATAATCTACACGAATACACATAGCTCACGAAAAAATTAAATATGCTTTTGTAGGTTATGTTATATGTTTTAACAGCATTCTTTATGAAGAATATCGATTATTTTCAAACTTTAAGTTTCGGATGCAGATTGTATTATTTCACATTATAAAAATAAAAATCAAGACATTCTAAAAGTTACTACGAAAATACAAACTTCTGTTTTTGCTTTCAGGTGAAGAACATATTTCGCTCAATTTCAATCTTTTATTTTCTTTTTGAAGGAATTATATATTGCGCGAAAACCTTAGATTTGATGATGCGAAGCTTTCAATTTACAAGACGTGTATTGTAATTTCACTTCACAGTACAAAAATTGTAAATTCACATTACATTTTGTATTGTGATCCATTGTAAAATCACAAACATTTTTAACAGTGTAGCCACTCCGTAATCATAATGAAGTACTGAAAGAACATTGTTTTACTAAGCGTTTATGCATGGACCATGTGGACCCCGCATAACTGCATTATAACTGCACGATGAGCCACCTCATAGAGCTTCGTTTAGTGGTCTTCTGATACCTTTTCCAAAATATTAGTCCAATATTTTATATATACATAAAGTTCTTAGGTGTAAAAAAATAGCCATTGAACGGATAAAGTGAGGTCGGTAACATTGGTATTTCGCTCTGTCACATGCCCTTAAATTAAGTAAAGTTTATGTTTATATCGAATATATATTTTAACATTCTCATCCTAATGGAAAGGTATTGGTTTTATATGAAAAATGTCTTTCGCAGATTTCACCAAATGTCGACGTTTTGAGATTCCCTGAGTCAGAAAAATAGTTTTTACGTCGGTGTACATATTTCGAAAATGAACATTTGAAGCCAAACAAAGCGTGATACGGGGAAAAGTCAAGAGAAGACAAACGTTACTTTGTAATGCTCTACAAGAATGTCTGAACAACTTTTTGAATTTTGCTAACTAATTGTCGAAAATTCAAATTTTTATCGCAAAAAAACTAATGAAAAAGCAATAACTCCATCTTGTGGTCAAACAAAGTAAGATACGAGAAGAGGTAGATCGACAAGTATTTTGCACCCAAAAAAGAATAACAAATTCTTCATGAATTCCTTTTTGTATGATAAGTAGTTTTTGTTTTACTTTTGAAAAACCAGCATTGAAAATAACGAAATTATATTTGTGTATAACGATACAATCTACGAGAATAAGTGAGACAATATTTAATCAAACAAAAATAATTTACAAATTTTTTACGAATATTTTGTTCATGTGAAGCGTAATGTTTCTTTTAATTGTGGAAAACAATTAAGAATAAAAATAAAAAAATTTTAAAAGAAGGCAATAAGAATAAATATGTATGAATTTACCATGCATATTATGAATTTTAATAGTATAAATTTATTGAAATAATACATGTTGTATTGCAGCTAAGAATAAAATTTAACACAAATTAAGAAACAAATATTAAAGTAATCAGGACAGATACAAACTGTCATTTGTGTTACAATATGTAAATACGCAATCCCGTCCGAGTGCGAGGTAAATACAAAATCGAGCGCGTTATCGGTTTAGATTTTGTAATCGGTTAGAATTTCGGTAATTCTGCTTCGGTGATTGTACTTCTCATTTCTAAATTAAAAAAAAAAATATATATATACATATTCGGTTCGGTTTTGATTCCTCTAGAATCAAACCGAAGGGCCTATGACAAAGCCACCGAACGCGTCCTCGAGTTGCGGATAGAGGGTCCCTGTACCAAGGGTTTCTGCTGAATATGGTTACAAAAATAAATAGGCAGTCACGGACAATTGTCCAGGAGTGGTCTCAAAGGAATTAACCCCCAAGCGGAGGTGTGAAAACCGTGCCGAAAGCTGAATGGCACCTGGGTGAGGTGTCTAGAACGGTGACTCTGGGATACCGGGCGACCCCTCAGAGTAAGCAGCCTTATCCTTGCATGCGGGGCTCTACAAGGATGGACAAACCCCTTTCCCTAGCTTCTCGTGGGAACAACAATGACAACACCAAACATATTTGTAGTAAGTGCGGTTCAAAACAACAGAACGCGCAGGGCTTCCGACAATGGGTCGGCCAACAATGCCGATCAATCTAGAGCTGGGGAAGCCAATAAAAATGGATTCAATGCGATGGATCGGCGGGTTCTCGTGACCTTTGGGTGGACGGAGCAACTGAATCACGACTTGCTAGACTGCTACGATGCGAGTGTGGCCCGTGAACGGGGTTACATGGCACGGCTGCATGCTCTGTGGTGCGAAAAACACCCGGAGCTATCGCACCTTTCGCAGCAACGTCTGCGAAACCATGCTGAACTACTCCGTAAAAGGGGCTATATAAGCGGAACGCCTACTCTACCACAGCTAGAACAAGCTGGCAACAAAGAAAGAGAGGCGACACTAAGACCAACCGCGGGCAGGCATCCAATAGATGAAGAGCGATGCTTTACGACCCGGTGAAACTTTAACACCAAGGTTTCTCTCAAGCCTAAAGATCTGGTTGAAATGGATGACGAGCTTCGTGGACATTTTTCCGGTGAATCCGACCTCTGGGCTATCAATTATTGTGTGTATAATGCAGCGAGAGCTTTGGCCGTTGCGAACCGTAAAACAAAACCAACGGCTGATCATAAGAGCAAAAGACGAATGCATCAACTTGCGAGAAAGATAGGGTGGGCAAGACAGTACGCATCCCGCATTCAATGTGTGATTGACTACATCACATCTGGCAGGAATTTTACCGCCAAGGTTCGAAAGTTCGCGCGCGAACTCCGG
>NC_046664.1:120394623-120399753 GCF_010883055.1 Belonocnema kinseyi
AAGTGTTTTTACACAATTTTTACTCGGATAAACCCGGTTATAAATCATAGCCATGGACTAAGTCGAGTGCCTGATAAAATCAGAATGCTATAAGTCAATCCCATACGATGCTTGAAACCTCCTGCGATGATGTTGTAGGTATATAATTAGGATTATTATTATATGTTTGATTAAACTTTCACTCGGGTGAACCCGGTTATACGAGGTGTGTTCAAAAAATAAGGTGACTTTATGGTTTTCTCAAAAAATTATCATTTATTCCTCAATATTTATGTTGTCCCCTTTAAAGTAATCCCCCTCAGATATTATACACTTGTACCAACGCTTTTTCCAATCCTCGAAGCACTTCTGATAATCATTTTGTGGTATAGCCTTGAGTTCTTTCAACGATGCAGTTTTTATCTCCTCAATCGTTGAAAATCGATGTCCTTTCGTGGGTCTCTTCAGTTTTGGGAAAAGAAAAAACTCACTGTGGGACAAATCCGGTGAATATGGAGGCTGAGGAATGACTGTGGTGTTGTTTTTGGTCATAAAATCTTTCACAAGCAACGATGAATGAGTGAGCCACGATTTGTTTTTCCAAACTTCCGGACGTTTTTTGCGTATCGCCTCTCGCAAACAGCGCATAACTTGAAGGTAATACTCCTTATTGACCGTACGACCTTGTGGTCAGAATTCCTGATGCTCTACGCCACGGAAATCAAAGTAGACAGTGAACAAAACCTTCACATTTGACCGAACTTGACGTGCTTTTTTCGGTCTTGGAGATTCAGGATTCTTCCACTGAGACGATTGGGCTTTAGCTTCGACGTCATTACCATATACCCACGATTCATCTCTAGTTAGAACCCTTTTGAGAAAATCAGGATCATTTTTGACTTCATTCATCATCTCCTGAGCGATGGTCATGCGATGGATCTTTTGATCAAAATTAAGCAGTTTTGGAACAAATTTCGCTGATACACGTCTCATATCCAAAACCTGCGAGAAGATAGCATGGCATGAGCCAACCGATATGCCAGCATCTTCAGTAACTTCTCTGATGGTAATTCAGCGATTTTTCAACACCATTTCTTCCACTGCTTGAACGTTTTCATGTATTGTTGACGTGCTGGAACGTCCAGGGCGAGGTTCGTTTTCAAAATCCTCTCGGCCTTCTAGGAACAGCTTGTACCACTTATACACATTTTTCTTACTCAGAGTAGACTCACCGTATGCAACTGTCAACATTTCTAGAGTTTTGGAGCACTGGATTCTATTTTTCACACCAAATTTAATGCAAACTAAATGCTCCATTTTTTTCGCAAGAAGAAAATCGCCGAGCACACCAAACCCTTCTAACCTTTTACGCCTCTGCCAGAAAAAACAACACGAGCTATATAGTCAAAACTGTGAACATATGATCGTGACGAGTGTACCAACACAAAAAAATAAAAAATTAAAAACTTGAATGTACGTAGCTCGCGAAAATTGAAAAGTCACCTTACTTTTTGAACACACCTCGTACGTCATAGCGACGGACTAGGTCAAGTGACTGATGAGATTAGAATGTAATAAGTTAATTCAAATAATTTAATACGAAGATTGAAACCTCTAGCGATGATGTTGTAGGTATACAATTTCGAGCGGCCACGAGCGTTGGAGGTGACAACAATCACCTCTGGATGCTTTCTTAGAACTACCATCTGTCACTCTACGGGTTTTTAGTCGCTCGCTTCCTAATGGTCAAAAAAGTTTCTTACAATGCGACAGGTGTTTAATAAAACCGCCTTCTGACCTGCTGCCAATAGTATACTGACTCCTAAATGTTCAAGATGTTCAGTGCATCTTGCGTGCACATTACCTGTAGCCGATATCACAATGGTATGAATAGATGCATGATTCACAATCCTCCATATGGCCTTTACTTCTTGCCTTAACTCGCTATACTTGTGGATCTTGGTTGTATAGGTTGACTGCAAATTTCAGTTAAGCAGAAAAGCAACGTCTATGATGTAGACTCTTCCACCTTTTTTTCTCACATCATGATGTCACGTCGATTGACCTGGATGTAATGATCCATTTGGACAGTAGCATCGCAATATAAAATGTAATCTTCACTTTCTAAAACGGGCATTGGAATGTATCTATAGAAGGGCATCCATTCTTTTAAGAGTCCTAGGTTTAGGGAAAGTTATTGATGTATAATGCCCACTACATCATTATGTCTGTGCGTATAATCTCTTTGAGCCATTACGCGACAGCCATCAATAATGTGCTCGATGCATTCGTTGGTATCTCCACATAATCGGCACCGGTCAACCGCGTCTTGATGTAACAAGTGTTTGCGATAATTCCTGGTGCTGGCAACCTTGTCCTGTATCGCAATGACGAATCCGTCCGTCTCTGGATATAGAACACCATTTCTTAGCCAAATATTAGATGCCTCACTATCCACTTAATTTTGATTTAACCTGTTGGGGGGGGGGGGGGTTGTCACCATGGATGGCTTTCTGCCTTCATTGTATTTCTAATTCCTCAATGGTATCTGCCCTGATATTCAAGGCCGCATCTGAGGACAAATTTGAGGGCGTGTAGTCAAGATCCGCTTGACAGATGGCACTGTAAAGCGCAACATTTCGTTTGCTGTAAAAATAGTCTCGTTTTATGAGCCCGAAGGTGCACTTGAGGACAGGGATGGCATATGTGTTGATTGCCCTGATTTTGTTTGCTGAGTTGAGAAAACTCTTCATAATCAATCTGAGCTTCGAAGTGTGAGGCAGTCGATAGGCTTGTCCTAACTATCGTATGCTGAATACCCTTAGATTCAAGAATACCCAGATATTTATATGATTCGCCTTCAGCCATTGCCTGGATGTCATTTCCGAACCCGTTCTCTAAATTTCGGTCTCTAATTCTCCTCTGATTAAATGCACTGTTCAGGTCATCCAAGTAAACAAGATGGATCACTTGATCACCAGCCTCATTATCATGAATTCTGAACCTGTGAGACTCCTTGAGTCTCCTTGAAATATCCCCGTCGTCGGGCAGTTTTTGTAAAGTTTTAAGACTTCAAGCAAATAGTCATGTGGCACGGAAGGAAAGGTTTGCTTGTAGTCAATGTATCCCATGTGTAAGTGCCTTTGATGCTTACGAGCTTAGGTTTTGGCAACAGCGTCTATAGTGACTAGATCTTTACAGCGCCGAGAGTTTTTACAACATCCTTTTTGTTCTTCTGTAAGAATGTCATTCTCTTCGCAATGAGAATATATCTTATCTGCAATGATAGCTATAAGACATTTATAAATTGTTGGAATACAGGCTATCGGTCGAAAGTAAGATGGATTTTGAGCGTCTGGTTTTTTTGGTAACATATACGTAGAACCGTGGAGCATGAAACTTGGCATTAGATCTGGGTGTCCAATGATCTTCTGAAAACACCTTGCCACCACAAGATGCACACTCGTCAGGTACTTGCATCAGAAGTTGTGCACCATGTCCGGACCTGGAGCTTTCCAATTACTTGCCCTCTTCAAGACAACTGAAACATCCAAGCTGTGATGTTTGTTAGTTGCATTTCAGGGCTATTGCTTGCCCTTGCTTCCTCCAGTTTGAACCTCGCAGTGTCCAAATTGCATCTGTTCATTCTTCCCCGAACACCCGACCAGTAGTTAGTCATATCTTCCAATTGAGGGACTTCGGTGCCTTGGCGGTTATTGGGCTTTACTCTTGCGTGGGTTTTCTGTAAACTTCATGTCCTAATGTGTTATCAGATTTTTTGTAAAATAATACGTCCAAGAAAGGCAATTTTCCGTTTTGTTCTATTTCCATGGTGAACTGGATATTAATGTAATTGGTTGATAAAATCGAAAAACTTATTTAGTTCATCTCGTCCATGTCTCCAGATGACAAGTGTGTCATCAACGTAACAGAACCAGAATTCTGGTTTAAGTTTAGCTTGGTTAAAGATTTTAGTTTCTAGATGTTCCATAAAAACATTGGCTATTACAGGTGAGATAGGGGATCCCATTGCTGCCCCTGAGGTTTGTTCGTAGAATTGGTTATTGAACGAGAAGTAAGTATTATTATTCTATCAAAGGTATAAGCTCGGAAAGAAAGTTTGTGAAAGATTAAATAATATTAATTGTATCTGAGATTGGCACTTTTGTAAAAAGAGATACTATGTCGAAACTCACTATGATGTCTTGGGGTTGAATGTGAATCTGTTGTATCTTTTTAATAAAGTCAAATGAGTTTTGGACGTGAGTGATGGAGTTTTCTGTAAAAGCATTTAGTTTTGCAGTGAGAAAACGTGCTATGTTGTAAGTTGGTGAGTTTATTGCGCTGACGATCGGTCTGAGTGGAATGTTTTCCTTGTGGATTTTTGGGAGCCCGTAAAGTTTTGGAGAGATGGGATTAGTAGGAATTAACTTGGATATTGTTTGGCTGCCAAGTTTAGAGTCTTTGAGAAGATTCTTTGTTTTACTGGCTATTGTTTTTGTGGGGTCCTTTTTAAGTTTATTGTATGTATCGTCAGTTAGAAGGTCCATGATTTTGTTGTTATAGTCTTCTTTATTCATTATTACTGTTGTGTTGCCTTTGTCTGCGGGTAATATTATAATATCTTTATTTTGATTAAGTTCTTTAATTGCAGTTTTTTCTTGTTTTGTTAAGTTTGAGGATGGAACTTGAGCTTGGCTTAAAATTTTGGCCGTCCTTCGTCGTATTTCATTTGCTTTTTCGAGTGAAAGGGTATATATTGTGGATTCTAAATTGCTGATTATTTCTTCTTTTGGTATTTTCGATGGAGCTACAGCAAAATTATGTCCTTTAGATAAGGCTGAAATCATTTCATTGTTGAGAGGGTGGTCAGAGATGTTTTTTACTGTATTTGTTAGTTTTGTTTGCTTTACTGGAAGTAATTTGTCAAATTTTGTTTTTTGTTTTTGGGTGGAAAGCTCTTTAATCCGTTGGGATTGGTCAAGCGATATGCGGTCCAATGTGGACCAAATGTCAAATCTGAGGGTATTTGATAGGAAAAGATGAAGCTTTAATAATTTTTTAGAGGTAGTGTGCAAAAGAAATTTGATATGTTGTATTCTTTCTTTAACGAGAAGCAAACTTGTATTATGCAGAATCGATTTGGATTTA
>NC_046664.1:120399853-120408509 GCF_010883055.1 Belonocnema kinseyi
GAGTTCCTTGATAATAGATTTTATGCTTTCACGATGATTCATTTTGATAAAAAGAGATATTTTGGGTTTCACTCGTGTAAAAAACTACGAATTGTTTGCCGAAGTTTCGTGAACATTGTAGTTCACATCTTCAGGGCTGACCTGAAACTGAGGAATCAGGTCATGATGTTCTTAGGTATACTTTCTACGATGCCTGTCATTGGCCAGAGCGCCCCACCATGGGGACTGGTCGAACTTGATTGGCCAATCAAGTCTTTTTTAAAAAATCCGGGAGACCGGAAAGCCAAATCGGATTGGTTTTTATATCCATTGTCCCTATTGATGTTATTAGGGTGTTTTAAGATTTCGATTTCTTCTCTATGTTTTCTTGGAAATTTCTTGTGTGCTTTTGCAATGACTGTTGTTTCATCAAATAAAATGTTATGACCTGTTTCGATATGATGTTCAGCTAGTGCTGATTGCGTGAAGTGGTTTAGGCTGACTTTACTTTCATGTTCCTTCATACGTTGGCTCACCGCTCTCACGGTTTCTCCAATATAGACTTTGCCATAAGAACAAGGGATTTTATATACTTCTGGATCACTGAAGGGTGCATTTTTATCTTTAGGGTTATTTAGTAGTTGTCCTATTTTCGCAGGTAGTTTAAATATGGTTTGGATGTTGTGTTTGTTGAGAATCCTTCCTATTTGTTCTGTGACACCTTGGATGTAGGGTAGAGTGGTGGTCATTTTACTCTCTCTATCTTTCGTAGGTTGTGTTGACTTGCTTTTTTGAGTGTGTTTTCTTATTGATTTATCAATTTGTTTGTTTGTGTAGTCGTCATAAACAAATGCTAATAGAGAACGATTACACAAACAAACAAATTGATAAATCAATAAGAAAACACACTCAATTTTATAAAATCTTATATTTCCCGCAATAGCGGTAAATTTATTTAAATGTTTTGAGAGCTTAATCCTTAGAAATGGTTAAAAACAACTGAAAATACCTTGGAAGTTTTTTAACTTTCGTAAAATTGAACACATTCTGTGAAATCCCTTGAAATTTCTTAAAAATGCCTTGGAATTTTAAAAAATAGCCCAAAATATTTCAAAACCTTTGGATCCCCATTAAGTTACTCCAATCAATTGAAAATTCCTTGGAATATTTTTAAATACTTTGAAATATTTCGAAACCCTTAAATTCTTTTGAAATTCCTTTAAATTTATTAAAGCTCTTTAAAAAAGTATGCCCGCTGTGCGGGCACATTCTTAGGGCGCGCTAGGCTCGCGGCGCGTTGCACAAGTTTGAGCGCGCCTAGGGCGCGCAGGTACGCTCTCCTTATACATACACTTTAACTAAATTTTTTCAAGCATCGTAAATACTATAAATTAAATCGAAAATTGTGATTTAAACTTCTGATGAATTACAGCCATAAATTGTAACTGACATTTTTTTCGATTTGTTTTTACAGAAGGTTCTCAAAGCACCTAAGGTTTTGACGATTACATTTGCATTACGAAACTCGCACGTCGCGCTCGATAATTTGTGTCAAATAAAATAACTTCATCCAGATAATTTGTGAATCTTGATTAAATCTACTGAAAACAACGTTTTAAACTTACGTATCTCTTAAAAACAAAAATAGCATATTTTCTAAAATGATCCAACTATTGGGGCTTTTGTTTAATTAAGAAATTTCATGATAATAGTTTCGAAAAACATATATTTTATACCTAGTAGAAATTTGGATGAATTTAAATGAAATTTCCTAAACGTTTAGACAAATATTTTTTTCTATTTTTCTGAACATTTTCAAAACTTTCACAAGTATGTAACTTTTCTAATTTTCAGTGATTGCCGAAACGTAAAAATCTGTTAAAAATCATGGATCGAAACTTTAGACGATTACATTACACTGTCATGAATGAGAATGTAAAAATCTTCTAAAATTCGGAAAAACCTCTAATTTAAAAAATTGTGGGCAAATCTGAAAATTCGGCTAGAGTATTTTTGAAATTCGTTTGATATTTAGTGAAATTTTTAAATGGAATTTTTGGATCTATGAAAAAAGTAAATTTTTCTCTTTTTTGAAAATTTTCAAATGTTTGAAAAGTATACAACTTTTCTAATTTTCATCAAATTAAAAAATTTTATTTGGATAATTTGCAAGTCTTCTACCTATTTATAAGAAACGTTGACAAAAATTTATAAATTTTCAACAACAAAAAATTCAAAACTTTGAAAATGCTCTCAATTTTTAAATTTTGGTTGGAAATATCTGATTAACGAACTTATCCTTTATTTTGGGGACCTTCAGAAGTGTCTTAAATGCGGAATCGATTGGACAAACCCTTCAGAAGTTAGCGTGGCTACACGGTAAAAAAAATTGAGCTGTGACAGGGATATTATTCCTTATTATAGCCAAAAATTTAGCTGAATATTAACGAAGGAATTTACAAAAATCCCTGGATCAGCGAAAATGAATATCCTTGACCATTCTCCATATACCAGGGATATCGTATAGTCAAACCCTTAATAAGTGTAGCTATAATAGGGATATTAAGAATAGGTGTCTGAAGCAATTACCGGAAGAGCACCGGTGCATTATGGGAGCAGCGAAATAAAATGGCGACGATCTAATTGGGAGCAGTGACAGTTGAGATTTAATTTGGACAATTAAACGCTTCTTACCACTTAAAATGTGCGCGAATATTAATATTAAATGACGTTTATGATGCAGTAATAATAATTTACATTTGTTTCGATTGTAGGCGATAACTATATTGAAATATCAAGAAACGCGATAAAAACAACAAACTTGACCTCCAAAAGCATTACACGGATTTCAGGGAAATTCATTTTCGCGATACCAGACGAAAAATTGGCTACTGTAAGTTAATATATTTCTATAACAACTATATTTTTTTCTAATTTGAAGATAATACAATTATACATAATCTGTCGAAAATAATAAACTTTCGAACTTAGTAATTTTGTCCAAATTCCTGATTTACGAGAACAATTTAGATAAAGTAACTAAATGTGTAACTCTTCTAACTAAATGTTTTACCTAATCCAAACGTACACTTTCTTTGAGTTTAATATATTCTCGATTCACTCGTTTGCCTCAAGAATTTTTTTTCCGTGTACAATATTCAAAATTGAATGTTGACACCAACAAAATTGTATGATTTTCGGATTCTGTGCTTGCCGAAACGTAAAGATCCGTTAAAAACCAGAGATCGAAAATTTGCACGATTACATTACACTCTCATGAATGAGAATGTAAAAATCCATTTTTAACAAAAGCGAACTAACCTAATTTCAATATATTACAAGCAAACTTCTGGCTCATGTGCGTTCCGGAATTTATTTTATTCCAAGGACTGAAGCACTCAAATGGGATCACAGATACGAAGAGCAGGATCATTGAGTGCGGTCTTTACGTTTCGCCACGCACAGAATCCGAAAATCAGACAATTTTGTCGGGGTCTGTCTGTATGTCTGTATGTATGTCTGCATGTATGTATGTATATATGTATGGCCCCCAAAATGAAGGTTAAGTTCGTTAGTCAGATATTTCGGACCAAAATTAAAAAATAGAGACCATTTTTATATTGATCCAGAATTCACGTATTATTTATTTAAATAACACGTTCGTTCTGCAACACTGCTCCGAACCAGATTGCTGATCAATCTCTCTAGCAATCACATCAAGTGAACATCCTCACAAAGTCTTCATAGGAGATTCCACAATTGGGCCCATTAGTATCCAAGGTCTTTTGTTTCAGGCGCAATTCACTTTACTGACATTCTTATTAATGACTATATTCCGTCATACTTTTCTGTTCTGGCATACTTCTCGAGCTTCTTTAACAGTTTTAAATATATATTCTGTTTATAGTATGTACGCCTTTTGACTCGTGACCCTTAGCCCCCCTTACCGCGTCTAAGTAAAAAACGATTTGACACCTAAATAGTTTTCGGGCTAGAAAAGTATTTTGAAAACTGAAGACTTTCTTAGCCAGTATGATATCTGCAGCATGCTTATAAAAAAAATTATTTCAACCCTACTATGCATGCGTGTGATTGATTGGAAGTAATAAGTCCAGGGGAAAGATGTGCATACGGAATCTAAAATGTTAAAACTTGTATCGATGCTCAATTTTAAATTAACTGTGAGCGCCTTTCCCTCATGAAATAAAACCACTATGATTTCAAAATACTGTGTTTTGCAGCAAACAAGATAAGCCATATTGCATGTATGTGATAATGAATATTTTAATGAAAAAACAACCTGTCACACTTTGCATGTGTGTGACTTATTTGAGGGGTCACGGGTGTCACATAGAGGAGAACAAAAGAAACGTTTTTAAACTCAGCGTATTCAAAAAAAAAAAAATTGATATCCAGAGTTATTCAAATGTTCAGAATGATAAATGCATATTTTTGAAATTATATTTTCAGGTTCCGCAACCCCCATGAAGTTTAACAAGTATTTCCGAAAAGAAAAAATACCTTTTTGTCAATTTTATCCAGAATTGTCAATATTACGTGAATTCGCGTTGAAACTGAACATTTCAGTTGACAGTCATAAAATACGATTGAATAATTGTTTTTTAAATATCAACCCATAATTTTGTTTTATAGGGTCCCAAAAACCCCACAATTAAAGAAAGGGGTTTTGCGAGTTTTGTCTCTAATTATAATTTTTTTGTTGGGTTTTAAAAACCAAATTGTTTTTAATGCATAAAGCTTAACTTTTTGCTTATGATTAGATGTTTAAATAACTCTTTTGACAATTTACGCAAGGATATACACCTTCCTTTTGCGCTAATTAATACTCCCCTAAAATTTTTCCATTTTTTTTTACTTTTATTTTTACACATGGGAACAAATTTCGATGTTGGGACTGACTTGGTCGGTTGATTTGAGTGCCACATGCCCTGAAACATGAGATTTATTGAAAGAAACCAACAATTTATTTGATCCAAATAAATAAAGCCAAACAACAAATTTCTTTGAATTAAACAAAGATTTGTTTAACCCTATATCAAAGAAATAATTTAATTGATTGAAAAAAGACGTTTCTCAGTCTAGACCAATATAGAAACTTCATAAAAGGCCCTCACTTTCCATTTGACGTCCTCAACAGCAAGCGACTGAGTAAATACGACCATCTGTGATGAGCTGTCAGAACATAGTTGACGTGCCACAACGCAATTTTCAGAGAGAGGGGTAATATCACTCCTTATTTCAGCATTTAATAGTCCTTTCTAACCCTAAATCAATGCCTTTTTTCATTTTACATATATCATACGATGTCCCTTTAATGTTTTTAATTATACCACTTTACAGAAATGCGGTTGTATTTTTTAGTTTAAGTTTTTCAGTTTTCCTTTCAGTTTTCTGTAGTTACAAAAGCTTTTATTGCCATCGGAAGTAGTTTACTTGTAACTAAAATTTCACCACGATATAAAAAATCCATTTTTCTTCCCATTTTCTTAAAATGTAGCATTTGCTAACTGTAAAAAAGTCCCATTGCTGCCAGGGGCACCAATCCCTGTGGGACAGGTCGAGCGGCCGCCTGACCTGCACGATTAAATTTATATTTATCAACAGGCTCGCGAATATTACATATGAGAGCACCATTTCGTAATTATCTTTAAATTTTTTAAAGTATAAAAAAGAATTTTTCTAATCCGCCCGATTTGTTTTACATAGGATAGCCGCCACTGATTGCTGCTTATTTTTTGTTAGTTTATATGCTACCTACAAACACAACTTGGTCTTTTTTATCCGAATTTGCTGCAGTGTAGTTACTACTTTTCTTGTTGGGATGGCAGACATATATACTGACTTCTTTTGCATTTATGGCTGTAGCTGTGCCAAGACAATACCAGGTAGACGTGTTTTAAAACATGTAAGGATTATTTATGTCTTGGTCTTATTACTATTGATAGGGCCTGCTATTTCCAGGTCGTTTAGGGTCAAACAGTTGACACCTGCTAAAGATTTAAATTTTACAAGTAATAAAACTTTTAATTTTTGTAAGAACTGATTGTTAAATTAGAAATTCGGAAGCTTTTGGTCTGAACAATTACAGGCATATAAAAGTTTCTATAAAAATATTAAAATTTTAATTTTCTACAAGTATATATTGAACTGTAGGATATAGGAAAAATGGACGACATTTTTAGATTTTCTATACAAATAATATAATTATTGCAAATAAACAAACTTATTAGTACATAAAAAATAAATACGATAAAGAATATAATTATAAATGTTCTGTAAAATCTAAATCGGATTAGTGATGTCTGTCAATGGCCCTGCGAACCTTTTAACTTTATTTCGAGTTTTACATCTGTCAGTTTCTTTCCAAATCAAATCATCTTGTCTTAAATATCTTGATTAAATAGTAGAAGAAAAGTGAACGCTACTCGTATTTAATAAGAAAACACTGGAATTTGTAAGGACAAGTCAAATAAAATTCTATATCTAAGATTCATAGGACAAAGACACAGAAAAGTGTCATTGAAATATTCAGGAAAGTTAGTAAATATTTTCTTCATTGCAACAAATTCAAAAGACTTATTTAGAGTTAAAGATTTAGTTAGAGATTTCTCTGTTAAGAATTTTAAACAAGACTTGGCCAAGTTTCATACATTTTTTTGTAACGTGAATGATGAAAACAGTGGCTATACTGAAAAGGAATTCAATTAAATTCTTTTGAACTGTTTTAATTGTGTGAATTCATAAATACTTTAATTTCTTTCGAAATCCCTTGAAGCCTTTCAAACTCCTTAAGATTCTTGACTTTACCCTTGCAGGAAACCAATCAGGGATCCGGCCGGGTCCCGGCCGGATAGCCTCGGTTTAAGCCTGGCGCTGGTCGGGGAATCCGGCCGGGATCCGGTTAAAAACGTCACCGTAAACGGGTCGGATTCTGGCTTTAATACCGGCCGGGCGATCCGGCTACGAAGCGGTTAAAAAATGTTGCTTTAGGCGAGAAATTGGTAACTTGTTTTGTCTTTTAAGGCTCATCGTAAAAATTACGGTGAACTTTACAAGTGAAATCAAGTGAACCAATTCTGACAAGAAAATTGGAGTAGAATTTCAATCCCTGATGATAAAATCTCGTAGCAATTTGGAAACCACGTGGTGCTTCACGGTTAGCGAGGAAGAAAAGAAAAACTGTATACAGAACAGTATATTTTAATTAAAAATAATAATTATTCACGCACTAAGTTTGGTATTCAAACTAATTATCGTGATAAGGTTGATTTCAATCGCGAGTCTCGATTTTATTTGCGAACTTGGAAGAGACGACGGGACGTGAATGCAAAGAGTAGCAGAAGCGATAACACATAGCAGAATCGATAACAGTTTAATTTAAAAAGTTAAATCATTCGAAAAAATTTGATGTTTTTTTTTTAATTTAAAAAATCTCATTTCTGTTTCAGTGATCTAATAAATCTTTAAATGGTAATTTGAAACAATAATTCGTCTAGCATCCATAATTACGTCTTTGATAATATCACGGATCTTAAAATAGGTGTAATTTCTACAAAAACATTAACCTGACCTGTGACCGACCGGCTCCTGACGATGGGATATAACCAGGGTTGGCACGGCAAGTAACAGTCCGGCTCCGGACTACGTGATTCGAGAAAAATGTAGCCCGGCAGGTGCCCGTCTGGTTCCTGTCCATCAAACCGAGCCAGGGGTAGCCCGGACGGGATCCGACCAGAAATCTTGTTGTATTAGGGCCAACTGGCGAAATTTTTACACGGGTTATGCTTATTTTTATAAATTCTTGATCACATACACTACCGGTCAAAAGTTTTGGGTTCACTTAGAAAAATCTTTTTTTTTTGTATTTATCGCTTTAATTACCGAAGCTAAAGCCGAGTCTAAAATAAGCCCAGGATGAAGCATATTTTTCTAGTCTTAAGTAGATATTGCGAAAATAATGTAAATTTCAATGTTTTCTTAAATTTTCAATAACTTCCGAAATAATCAAAGTTTTTCAATGTTCTTGGGCTCATTTTGAAGCTGTTTTTTACCGTATCGCAACAACTTTCGAGTATGAATCGTAAAAAATTTCTTTTTGAATTGTAAGAACTTGAAGTTGTAATAAAAAAGTTGGATAAATTTGAAAACGTCTTATCTGTAGGAAAATCAGAATAAAAGTCAAATAAATAGATATTTTGAGGAAATAACATAAAAAATTCATGATTATATGTTTTATATATTTTACAAAAATATTTTTGTTACTACAAATAATATTTCAATTTTTCCAACTTTTTTTTACAAATTCAAGTTCTTGCAATTTAAAAAAGCACTTTTTACGATCAATACTCGTAAGCTGTTGTGTTACGGTGAAAAAAAGCTTCAAAATGAGTCCAAGAACATTGAAAAACGTTGATTATTTTGGATGTTATTGAAAATTTAAGAAAATATTGAAATTGACACTATTTTTGCAATATCTACTTAAAAACTAGAAAAATTGGCTTCACCCTGGGCTTATTTTAAAGAAAATTTCGAAAACAATCAACGTTTTAAAGAGACATTTTTTTAGCTCCGGTATAATTAAAGCGATAAATACAACAACAAAAAAACGATTTTTCTAAGTGAACCCAAACTTTTGACCGGTAGTGTATGTACATCA
>NC_046664.1:120408609-120410184 GCF_010883055.1 Belonocnema kinseyi
TATATCATTTATATTTATTTTATACTTGAAATAACGTAACCTCAAAATATACGCATATAATGAGGCGCGCGAAGTATTCAAATAATGAGAATCGCCAGCATCGAAATCTGAAAATATTAAAATCCCAATCTCTTGATTTTATTTTAAAGCACCTGCGAGTTTTCAAATTCAGAAGAGGAGAAATGGGTTACGCGCGAAACCCAGTCATGTACATCGTCTCCTACTATTATTTCACACGAAGAGAACCTATGATAGTATTGAAGTGACCGGCGTTTCAAATCTGGGATCACTGATTGGACCACATCTTGTTTCAGATCTGGGATCACTGTCGTAACGAAATGTACAACATTCTGTTTCACTTCTTTTAAAGCACTATACTAATGTTCGTTATTCGAATCCATTAGAAAATTTAATACAGCGACTTAGAAGTACTGTAATTTTTTTTATGTAAGAGTGTAAAATTCGTACGATTTATTCCAATCAAAGATATTAGTCTGGACTTTCATATTCATTATTTGACTGTTTGTAACCGAACCTTGATTATCCCTAAATTCGTAAACTTTATTTGAATTATGGGCATGCAATAAAAGAAATATTAATATCCAAAGTCTCTCCGTGTACACTTGGTCGACATTTTCTGTGCAGCGCTTTACTCCAGGCGACTTCTATTAAGGAACCATGAAACGGATTAAGATTTGCGAAGATTTGGGTCCCTTTTTAGAAATCTGAATAGTAAATAGTGAATATTGAATAGCCAAATATGGGAGGAAGATCCAAGGCGATTAGTGATGACTTGATGAGGATATAGGGAATTGAGAAGAACCGGAAATTCTGCTTGAAATGTAAGGGTGAAGAGATCGGATCGGGAAGCGTGAAATGAGGCCTCCTTAGGTAAAGACCAATGGTAAAATCCAATTGCGAGGTCATTAAACACTGGTTAACTGGCAGAGCTTGGAGAAACGGCTGTACCGTAACTAGACAGGGCAGAGATTCCATTATGCTTTGAGCAACAATAGCTAAGGGCTGTTTCGTGGTACGTGGGTGTGAATCACGAGTTCGTCAGCGTGCTCATACGCTTGTCGCAATGTTTGCCTTCACTGAGCCAAATTACCTTTCGCACCCTTATCCACGCGCCGGGTGTTTCGTCCCTTTGATATCCAAATGACAATTTAACTACTCAAGATATGCTATTTCAGCATGTAACGTAGAGAAACGTTTCCAAGCTAAAAACAAGAAGAGGGGCTTTTACATCTCCAGAGTGCGCTTGATTGAAAGAAAAGGAGAAAATCAGGCTAAAAAATGTTATCATATCTTATTTTGTTTCCTATTTCAACCTTCAGTTGCTATAGATACATATATGCAATTGAATTTGAATAAATATATGACTAAGGCAAGGCTTTTTTTCTAGGATGGTTCATTGAAGTGCAAAATAAAAATCTGTACCCCATGGGCTGAAAAAAAGTTTTTTGACTGAAAATTATATTAACCAAAAAAACTTTTCATCACTGCGTAGAAACTCGTACGTAAAAAATTTATATAAAATGTATACATACAGTGGGCAACAAAATTATATTT
>NC_046664.1:120410284-120412219 GCF_010883055.1 Belonocnema kinseyi
TGCAACTAAGCATGAATGAACAGGCGCATTGTCCTGATGATAAAGCGGTTTTTTCTTCTTCAAATGCGGTCGTTTTTCGGCGATTTCGATTTTCAATCGGTCAAATAATGATGAATAGTATGCTCCGGTTATGGTTTTACCTTTTTCAAGATAGTTCACGAATATTATGCAATGTGCTTCCCAAAATACGGAGGCCATAACCTTTCCGACCCATTGTTGCGTTTTTGGACGCTTCGGAGCACTTTGGCCCGGTGGAACCCACTGTTTTGCCTGTTGCGTTGACTCAGGAGTGTAGTAGTGGATCCAGGTTTCAACCATGGTTATGATTCGGCGCAAAAACTCGATCGGCTTACGCGAAAATAATGCCAAATTCTGCTGGGAAGTTGTCACACGAATTCGTTTTTGGTCCACTGTGAGCAAAAAATATATAATTTTTTGGGAATTGGTTAAGTTTTAAGAATTTATAGTATTTAACTTTTTTAAAAATTTTTAAAATGTTTTCAAATACTCACTTAACATTAATTTTTCAAAATAAAAAATTATTTTCAATTTCCTTAGCAATAACAACCATTTTTGTTATTCTCTTTAAATATTTTACAATTCTCAAAAAGATTAATTTTTTTTAAGTCTGAAAAAATCGACATCGTCTTTCAAATTATTTGAAACAATTTCAAGTTTTAAACTAATTTTGAATCTTTTTTTAAAATTAAAATTGTAGCGTTCAAAGTTAAAATTTACTTCATTACAATTTGAACAATTCAAAGCTTTCAATTTGGAACCCTTCTGTTCACATTTTTATAGTTTTTAATAGTTGTTCATAATGGATTGTTATAAATGAAAGGTCAAATATTGCTAATAATTAACGAATTTTTTTTGTTTGATTAAAAAATTTCAAATTGAATGGGATAAAAATAATTTTTTTTTAGACTGATATAAAATTTAAAGTCATCATTGAAAATAATTTGAAAAACTAATATCTATTAATTCTTTAATTTTCAACGGATTCAGAATCATATTGTAAAATGAATTATTTTTTAATTTGAATACCTTAAATTGAATTAAAAAAATTGTATTAAAAATTCTTTCAATTAAAAAAAATCATAATCGAAAACAAAAAAAATAATTTTCTATTAAATAATTCGTGTTTTAACTAATACAATGTACAGGATAAAATTTCAACGAAAAATAGAATAGTCTAAATTCCAGATAAAAACTGTGATAAAAAATTGAATTAAACAAAAAAAAAACGAATTTTCAACAAAAATGGTTAATTTTTCAAGGGAAAATGTGAATTTTCGTCCAAGAAGTTTAATGTTTTTTATAAAAACATAAAATTTTCAACTTAACAAAAATATATACGATTAATTTTTAATCAATCATATAATAGTTACATTTTCAGATAAAGATAAATAATTTTTAACAGGAAAAATTAATTTTCAACAAAGTTGTTGAATTGTCAAGCAATAAGATGAATTTTCGACCAAGAAAATCAATGATCTACAAAACAAACAAATTTTAAACAAAATACATGAATTTTAAACGAAATTATTTAATTTTAAAGTCAAAAAGACCAATTATCTACAAAGATTTGAATTTTTTAAGCGAAAAATATGAGTTTTCAATCAAAGAGTTGAACTTTTAACCAAATAGTTAAATTTTTTAAATTTTCAGTTTCAAAAATGTATTTTCAGCGAAAGAGATGAACCTTCCAAGAAAAAAATACATTTTGACAACGTAGTTGAACTTTTGATAGAAAAGAGGACTTTTTATTTTACAAAATAGTTACACTTTCAACAAAATAATTTATTTTTCAACCAAATAATGGAGTTTTTATCCAAACGAGATGAAATCCGAAATTGCCAATCTTTCTAATTTCTTTCAAATGAGGATCAAGATATAAATAAGACTGTTATAATGCAACATAATTATAATATT
>NC_046664.1:120412319-120414722 GCF_010883055.1 Belonocnema kinseyi
ACATACCTGGGCATGCCACAGAGCCGCATTCAGGATGTGACATCTATAAAGGATACTCTCCGAAGCAGATACAAACGTCTCATCCGACAGATTTGGTCTTCTAAACTGTCGGCGAGAAACAAAGTATCTGCAACGAACATGCTTGCCGTCCCGGTACTACTCTATTCATTTGGAGTAGTTCCCCTAGCTTTTTTTCTAGAATAATAAATATTTTGTCTTAAAAATTTGGAAAACGATAGCGCACATGCTAACGGACGTCCCCACACACTTTTTTTGTAGTTTAATTCAAAAAAGTTTTAATTTAGCAAAATGTGATTAATTTGCAATAGCGCTTAGGAAATAGTTTCAATTTTTTCAGTGTTAGATTCTCCCGGCTTTTTTCCTAGGATAAGAAATATTTTGTTGTCAAACTCTGGGAAATGATAGCGAGCATGCTAACGGACGTCCCCGCACACTTTTTTTGTGCTTATTTAAAAAAAAAATTATTTTGCTAACAACGTGTGCATATTTCGAGGTTATGTGTGTTACAATTCTCCGGAGCGTTACTGCCAAATTACACAATATTTTTGGCCGAAAACTTTGGACTTACAAACAAACATAGTAACTAATCTCCCGGAACTAACCTTGTTTGCAGACAATTAAAAAAGTTAATTTTATCAGTAATTTTCAAATTATCGGAAAGGCAGAGATGAAAAACGACGTAACCTCAAAATAATGCATACAATTTTCATTTTGCACAACAAATTTTTTTTTATTATCCCTCAAAAAGAGTCCGGGGACGTCCATTATGATATTTTATAGCATCTCCAAATTCAGTATTTAAAAATTTTCATTTTTGTGGAAAAAATCCGAGGAACTGTACCCGCTTGACCACACGACGAAGTATCACATGCCTTTAAAACTGGACCTTGAAAAATTTTTAATCCGGAAATATTTCATTCAAACGCTCAATAATTTATACGTATAAAATACAAACTTTTAACACCTTTTATGTCTACAATTTTTTTTATCAAATTATGTTCAAATACGAAATTATCAATTTTAAATTTTCATTACTTTAACATTTTAGAGATTTCTGGTTAAAAAATATAAATTGCGCTATTATTTTTAAGGTTCAAAATGATATTACTTCAAGCAAATTTCAATTCGGAACATAAAAAATTGAACGATTAAACCAATTTTTTAACTAAAACCTTTAAAAATAAAAGTTAAATTATTTTTATTTCAAGTTGTTCCAGATTAATATTTTTGCATTGTTATTCATAGATAAAAATTTGAGTTCACCAATTGAAAGTTTTAGAAATTAACTTAATATAAAAAAATTAAATTTTCAACTAAAAAACAAAGAAAAAAAACAAATTTCCAACAAAATAGTTACATTTTCAACCAGAAAGGTGAATTTTTTAACTGAAATTAATAATGTTCAACCAAAAACTGAAATTTTTACAAATTAGTTGAAATTTTGGTCAAGTAGTTGAAATTTTATCTAAAAACTGCTGTATTCTAAATCAAAAAAAGTTTAATTTAACAAAAACAGACAAATTTTTCAGAAAAATTAATGAATTCTCAATCAAAATAAATAGATTGTCAGTCAAATGAAATTTTTCCCAAACCAGATGAATTTTTAAACCAGAAAGAAAAATTTGCTACAAAACAATAGAATTTTAAGCCCGAAAAAATTAATAAAAAAACTTTTATTTTCAAAGAAATAGTTACATTTTCAACTAAAATAAGGAATCTTCAACAAAGAAAGTTTCAATTTTTAATTAAGAACTGTTGAACTCATCCAAAAAGATATAAATTTTACAAAAGAGTTGACTTTTCAGTCAATAAGGATCTTTTTTAAAATTATTAAGTTTCCAAGCCACAAAGATGATTTTTTTACAAAAAAGTGTAAAATTCTTTAACCGGAATAGTTCAAAGACTTCTGGTTAAAAAATATAAACCAAAGCTATTATTTTTAATGCTTTGAATTTAAGAATAAATCAGAAAATTTTTTAATGTTAAAGACTAAATCATTTTGATAAATAAAAATGGATTAATGACAATTCTTTTTCAATTGGAAACTTTTTAAATTATAAATTGAATTCTTTTATTTTAAGTCGCTTTATATTATTAATTTTTACATTTGTATTTATAAATCCAAACTCAAAAGTTTGATTTGGGAATTGACAATCTTGAAAATCGAACTGTCTAACAAAACAGTTTAATTTTCAAAAAAAAAAAAGTTTCAATCAAATCCTTAAATTTTTCACCAAGGAGATGAATTTTCAACTAAAATTGTGGGTCCGGATGCAATACAGGCACATAAAATTTTTTCGTGCGAAAACGAAGTCCCCTGGAGGCTTTAGAAAAAATTTTCGAATTTTAATTTTCAAAAGATATATATGGATGTAAAATTTG
>NC_046664.1:120414822-120417647 GCF_010883055.1 Belonocnema kinseyi
AGATTACTGCTGGATGATGAAGAGAGAAACATCTTCAGAAAGAGGTCAAAAGCGTGTCAGAAATCCTTTACGCCGGTCATTTGTCGAGAAACGTGTGCGTAATCGTAAAACACTTAAAAACTTTATTTAAAATATTTTTTTGGAAGACAAAAATAAAAATAGATATCGCCAATATCTAGTATCCAGCATCTCACTATCGTAGTTGCGAAGTATTAGCGAAAATTCTACAAACTCAATTGATTAACCCATTAAAACTCTAAGGCACTTCTTAAAAGAAGCTAAAAATATTATAATGGAGTTCATGAATATCGCTATACATAGGTTCTAAGTCTTAATTTATGACCAAGGGTCGAAAAAAGTTCTAGTTTTGTAATTCATGTAGTGGAAAACCTCCAGAACAGTATCCAAAACATCCATTTTTTGAAAAAATATCAATGTATCACGTTTATTGTCCACTTACGCCGACTAGGAGTTGTTTTTTGAAAAAAAATGACTAAAAATTCGTGATCAGCGACCTCAAAAACCCCCAGTAAATATTTTCAATGTTTATAAATCGGTTTAAAATCGTAAAACTTGATTTTAATGTCATTTTAATCAAATTTGAAGCAAATTTTCACTTTTCGCGATTTTCTGCCTTTTCATCGCCGTATGGTGGGTTGAAATTTTTGTAAAAAAAAATCAAAACATGGTTTTCGATGTATTTCTTCCCGTATAATTCGATTCTGAAGTCCAAAAAATAAAAAAAAATTTTTATTTAAAAAAAAACCATGAAAAAACCGTAAAAAATGAGGTTTTTCGAGCAAAACCCCATAAAAAAGTAACTGGACCCTACTTTTTTATTGCAAATTCGGATTCAGCGTCGAAAAATATATAAGAATATATAGGTCTGGTCAATTGCACAGACACTTTTGTTTTTTTTTGTGGGCCTGTGTAATCATGATTAGTTAATCATTGATTTAATCAGAGTTGGTGAATTTGGCCCTTAGTTTGCTATCATTTAACGATTCACAAATGGATAACGTAAGTTTTTTAAAAGTATTATGTTGAGATAATATTATTATGATTATAATATCATATATAGTTGATTATATATTATATTAATTCTATTATAATGTACCCTGATTATACTTCTTTTTTCATATTTTCATGTCCTAACTCAAGATTTTATTTGTTTTGTAGAATTCCTTGTCCCAGATCTGAATTATATTTTTTTTTTAAAATCTCTGATCCAATTCAGAAATAAATACAATTGCTTTGAAACATTTCCTGTTCCAATTCAAAAGTCAGGGTGAAATTAGAAAACTAAAACTTTTAAATCTGAAAATGATTTATATTAGGTGGGAATCTTTTGAATTTTAAACTTTTAAAACTGAAGCTTGACAAATTTTTAATTCAAAAATATTTGATTCAAACACTCAATAATTCATACGTATAAAATACAAACTTTTAAGACCTTTTGATTTGACCAATTTTCTATCAAATTATGTTAAAATACGAAATTACCAATTTAAAATTTTTATGACTTTAACATTTTAGAGATTTCTGGTTAAAAAATATAAATTACGCTATTATTTTTAAGGTTCATAATGATATTGCTTCAAGCAAATTTCAGTTCGGAACATTAAAAATTGACCGATTAAACCAATTTTATAACTAAAAACTTTTTAAAATAAAATTTAAATTATTTTTATTTCAAGTTGTTTCAGATTAATATTTTTCTATTGTTATTTATAGATAGAAATTTGAGTTTACCAATTGAAAATTTTAGAAACTAACTTACTATCAAAATAATTGAATTTTCAACTAAAAAAAAAGGAAGAAAAAAAAAATTTCCAGTAAAATAGTTATATTTTCAACCAGAAAGATGAATGTTTTTACTGAAATAATTAATCTTCAACCAAAAAATGAAATTTTTAAAAACTGGTTTAAATTTTAGCCACGACTTGAAATTTTAACTAAAAATGGTGTATTCTAAAAAAAAGACCAATTTTACAGAAAAATTCATGAATTCTCAATAAAAAAAAAATAGATTGTCAGTCAAATGAAATTTCTCCCAAACCAGATGAATATTTAAACCAGAAAGACAAATGTGCTACAAAACAATAAAATTTTAAGCCCGAAAAAATTAATAAAAAAAAAATTTATTTTCAAACAAACAGTTCCATTTTCAACTAAAATGATAAATCTTCAACAAAAAAGTTAACATTTTTAATTAAAAATGGTTGAACTCATCCAAAAATACATAAATTTTACAACAGAGTTGACTTTTCAGTGAATAAGGATTTTTTTTAAATTGTTAAATTTCCAAGCCACAAAGATGATCTTTTTACAAAACAGTGTAAACTTTTTTTAAAGGGAAAAGTTCAAAGACTTCTGGTTAAAAAATATAAACCAAAGCTATTATTTTCAATGCTTTGAATTGAAGAATAAATCAATAAATTTTTTAATGTTAAAGACTAAATCATTTTCATAAATAAAAATGGATTAATTACAATTCTTTTTTAATTGGAAACTTTTTCAATTATGAATTGAATTCTTTTATTTTAAGACGCTTTATATTATTAATCTTTACATTCTTATATATAATTCCATTTTTTTTGAAGATTCATCATTCTAATCAAAATTATTGACTGAAAACTCAACTCTTTTGTAAAAAATTTGTCTCTTTGGATGAGTTCAAACGTTTTTAATCAAAAATGTAAACCTCTTTTCGTTGAAGATTCATAATTGTGGGTCCGGATGCAATAAGGGCACATAAAATTTTTTCGTGCGAAAACGAAGCCCCCTGGAGGCTTTAGAAAAAATTTTCGAATTTTAATTTTCAA
>NC_046664.1:120417747-120446991 GCF_010883055.1 Belonocnema kinseyi
GTAAAGTATTTTCAATGTTTATAAATCGGTTTAAAATCGTAAAACTTGATTTTAATATCATTTTAATCAAATTTGAAGCAAATTTTCACTTTTCGCGATTTTGTGCCTTTTCATCGCCGTATGGTGGGTTGAAATTTTTGTAAAAAAAAAACTCAAAACATGGTTTTCGATGTATTTTTTTCCGTAGAATTCGATTCTGAAGTCAAAAAAAAAATTTTTCTTTCTTTTTTTTTTATTTAAAAAAAACCATGAAAAAACCGTAAAAAATGAGGTTTTTCGAGCAAAACCCCATAAAAATTAGTTGGACCCTACTTTTTTATTGCAAATTCGGATTCAGCGTCGAAAAATACATAAGAATATATAGGTATGGTCAATTGCACAGACACTTTTGTTTTTTTTTGTGGGCCTGTGTTATTTTTTAATCAATGATTAAATCAGCATTAACCAGCGATGCGTTCTACCAAGCATTTTCAACCTATGGTTAGCTAATCGTATACTTTGTTCGTAGTAAGGTCTAGTTTCTAGGTCTTTCTGTTGTAACGGCGACTTTGATTGGTTAGAATGAAATTCTTCGTTAATACTCGGCGCCATATTAGCATATGATAAGATTCCCAATGATCGAGGTTACGTTTTTTTTACAAAAAAGAAAAGAAAAGTGTTGAATAATATTTCCAGCAGCAATAAGGTGCAAACCAGTCGCGTAGTACCGTAGAGCAAGTAGGAGTAATATTCTAAAAAATTATTTGTAGCTTACAGATCTGATAATCTGATGAAAAGTAAGGAAATTTGATAGATTTTAAAAACAGTGAACTTTGAAGCATCGTTTTTTCTAGAAAAAATAATAGGAAAAATCTAAAACAAAAGTATGGTGGTACATTACACTGTTCTGGACAGATTTCCGTCGAAAAATTTGCAAAATATAAATAACTGTTCGTTTTTTGTGAATAAATATGCAAGCGCACTATCTTCAGTTCTAATGAAGATAATGAAGTGATTGAAATTGTAGGTAGTTAGTTGAACTATCTGTAATAATTTACAATTTGAAGGAAGTATGTGGTTCTTGTTGTCTTCGTATAAATTGCGACATTTGAAGTCAGTTTTTTATATAGGAAAGCAAGTGCGAGAGCCCAGCGTGGTGCCGTTTTTTCAGGGGATCGGCCTCGGTTTTCCTTAACACAGGGAAAGGGTTTGAAGGCCAAAGTGAGGCTCGGAGGCACAAGTTGGGTAGGTCGGGCTGAGGAAAACTGAGGACGATCCCCTGAAAAAACGGCACCATGCTTGGCTCTCGCACTTGCTTTCCTATATAAAAAACTGACTTCAAATATCGCAATTTGTACGAAGACAACAAGAACCACATACTTCCTTCAAATTGTAAATTATTACAGATAATTCAATAACTACATTCGATTCAAATCACTTCATTATCTTCAGAACTGAAGATAGTGCTGTCGCATATTTATTCACAAAAACTATGCTTCAAAGATCACTGTTTTTGAAAGCTATCAAATTTCCTCAATTTTCATCGTATTTTCAGATCTGTAAGCTACAAATAATTTTTTGAAATATTACTTTTCGGCTCATTAACGTACAACATTTGCACCTTTAAAATGATACCTCTTTGATTAACCTACCATTTTTTCTTCACTTACTTATTCAACGTCAAAGCCAGAGGACTCGAATTTTCTCGCCTATAGTAGGTGGGATACCGTTTTTTCTGAAATATAACTTTTATTTATACATGGCAACCAGAAAAAAAGAGTTGAATAATGTTCGTTTCGATAAAAAGAAGAACAGTGACTATTACTTATAAACATGTTTCATACAAAAAGATTAGGTTTGCTGTGAAAAAATTGATTGTGTACCAAAAATGTTAATATTAAATAAAATACATGGATTTCAAAAGAAATAGTTGAGTGTCCAACCAAAAAAATTTACAATTAAAAACTGTAAAATTTTCACTTGAAAAAATTTTCAACTAACAAATGAAGTCAAATTTCCAGATAAGAAGATCCATTTTTTACAAGAAACAAGGAATTTGTTAGAAAGTGCATATGGTTTGAAACAAGTCGTTTTAATTTATAACTGGAAAAGATAAATTAACCATAAAAACATGAAGAGTTAAATGCGCCCACTGCACTTGCACTTCAATTTCGGCGTTTTGTTACTTTAATCACTGATTAAACTCTATAATCAGTCATTATTGGGCGGTTAAGTTAACCCATGATTATCTTCCCCTAATCATGATTAGAAAAATGATGGAACGCTTAGTATTGATTAAATAAGGCTTATCAATGATTAACGATTTGTTCAGAGTTGGTGAAATCGTCCCTAAGTTTATTAAAATTGGTCAAATAGTAGGAATAAATGAAGCGTGGTCCAAAAAAGGCTTTTTTTCAAAAATTGTTGCCCTACAAATTGTTTCTTTTGTTGTCAAAATGTCCCCTGAATATTGTCATTAGTTATAAAAAAAATATTTAGGGATCTCTCAAGTCCATTTTTGCACTAAATTGCTTTTTTAATTTCCATTATTAATTTATAACTTTACTTCAGTACATATACATTTAATACTTTTTCTATTCTAAAATAAAAAAAAAAAGTTCACAGGGGAAACTAAAATAACATAAGCAATTTCTTGCAAATCATAGGCTTAAGAGATACCTAAATTTTTATTTTTATTCTGCCAATATACAGTGGACATTTTACACGAAAAGGAATAATCTTTAGGCATTGAGCTATTTTAGATGAAGAAATAAGGCTATTTTCTAGACCACTATAATAAATATAGAACAATTACGCGAGTTAATTATGAATAATATCTTTCTTTGTTCTTATAAATATATAACTGTGTGGGAACAGTATAATTCTTATATATAAAATTAAATAATGTTTCTTAATTTATAAAACTAACTTTATGGAAGGACAAGACATTTCCTAATGGTACACACTTTTAGGAAAATTATATTTACCACTGAAAAAATCGAACTCTTAACGAAAAATGCCTTTAATATATTGAACTCTAACCTAATTGAGCCTGCGAGAAAAATGAGCTTCCTCATTTTTTTAAAATTTATTTTTACTATTTTAATAGTTGCCTAAAATTCGGAGCATATTTAACATATTCATATTTTCAGTAAAGTATATCCAAGAAGAAATTCTGTTCGAACCTCCTGAAAAATGTGCAATTATATCAGACAAAAATTTGAAACATTTTCCTTCAAAATTAAGATGAAAAAATATTTATCAATAATTTATTATTTAAAGTAATTAAAATAAAATAATAAATATGGCAACGTGAACCTCCTAAATTCTGAATGTTAAACGCAATTTTAAGTTTTCAATCTTTTACTTACTCTTAGAGCAGATGTAGAACGTAATTATTTTTTTTTGTAAGATACCACGACTTTCCCAGTGTCTAAGTTTCGAAGGAAATAATCCTATAAAAACATTTTTCGTTAAATAATACTACTGCAGAAAATAGGGAAAACCGGGAAATGACCGGAAACTTTTTGACACCGAAAACAGGAGAGAAATGAGTATGATAGTGAATTTATTTATTCACAAGGAATGTCACAAATTTAAAAAAACACCATCTATCAAATAACTTGGAATGTGACAAATATTATATCACATAATATAATTCAATTAAAAATAAATTCGATTTCAACTTTTCTTTTTAAATGTTAAGTTTAGTTGTTAACTGTTTTAATTACTACATCATTTAGTCTACAACGCTTGATTCAAAAATATTTTAATTTACAATTTCTCGATTTTATTTCTTCATTTTTAAACTTAAATTTTTTATTGAAAGGATTTAATAAGGATTTAAAAATAAAACAATATAAATTAATTAATGGTTTTACAAAGTAAATTGTATTTCGAGTTTTAAAATTTGTACAAAAATTATTTTACAACATGATTCTAAATCGGTTTTAAATGAAACAATTTATAGATTTTGACGTTGAAAATTATACATCAAATATTCAAGAGTAAACAATTTGAAACTGAATCGTTTGAAATAGAAAGCCTTGAATGGTAAAAATTTTAAATTAAGACATTTAAACTTTTAATGCTACAATTGTTATTGTAACGTTAAGTAACAATTGAAAATTATTAATTTGAAAGGACCAAAATTGAAAAAAATAAAATTAATGTTGATATTTAATTTCTTTCCAATTGCAAGGGAAACTTTTTTAGGTTTACATTTTTATTGTGTGGCAAAATGTGAAGTATTGTATTTTTAACATTTTTATCTTTAACCATTTTTTTATTTTCAAGATTTTTATTGTGTTTGAGGGAAAAATTGTTTATTTTCGTTTTTTTCTGAATTAGAAGAGGATAATTAAAAAATTTATTTTCAAAATTTTAAATTTTTCTGCTATATCATCAGAGATTGTACCTTACCGACAGTAGATCAAACCTCCAAACCATGAAGGCAGAAGAATCTACACAATATCCATCAAGTTAAGAATCTTAAATAACAGAAAATGCTTAACGTCTTAATAAGACTAGATGGAAAATAATATTTTTAAGTTAAAATTAAAATTAATTATTAAAAAAACGATCCTACTCCATCTTCACTCCATTGGTTTGGAGGGTAAATCTACTGTCGGTAAGGTACAATCTCTGATGATATAGCAGATAAATTTAAAAATTTGAAAATAATTACTTGTACCATTAACACCTGGCTAAAAATGAGCATTATGTTCTTGAATTAAGAGTTCTTATTCTAATCCCTCGAATAGGTTAATTGGAAATAGTCCAGGAGCTGGGTAGGATCCCGTATGCATTAAAGAGGTAAAGGATAAAAACTATGTAGTCTTATGTATTTTGACCCGATGAATCCAATGGTACCGGTTAATTTTGCGATAAGTGCCTAGGTTTTGTATAAAACGCAATTGTTTAAATAATTATGAAAAAATGATTTTTTTTAATGGGACAAATTTTTTTTAGATAATTTGAGGCATTTTAAGAAGAAATGGTCCCTTGTCATTTTTTTGTAAAATGCATATTTGAAAAGTTATGAATTTTTAAAGTTCAAAATTTGACGATTTTTTGCAACTTTGAATGTTAATAATTTTCGATCTATTGAATATTTTGAAAAAAATAAAGAATCAACTTATTCTTTAAGTCTTCCTCAACCTATTAACCATAAGGAATGTCGGATTAACCAGTGGGAAGCCGTTGTTATTGATATTTACAAATAGCGTGTTTTGGCGCGCGACAGCGCAGCAATGCGGTTAAAATGAAGATGGCCGCGAAAATATTTGAAAATTCAAATATAATCTTAATTATATAATACAGCATATTATATTATAAAAAATATATATGGTAAAATATCAAATTGAGTATCACGTAATATATTACGTTTTTATCTTTATTTATGTGTTTAACAAACTTGACGTCCAGATTGGCAGGACATATAAAATATAACATTTTTATCAATAAGTGTAATAATTATTTTGTAAAAAATGTTTTGTTGAATACCAAAATCTGAGGGAATGGCATATTCAGCGAGTGGGTTCGCCAGCACGAGCTCGAACGCCAAGCAGTCACTCACACCGCGCCGCTGCGCTGTCGCGCGCCAAAACACGCTATTTGTATGCATTTTAAAAAAAATGATAAGGGACCATTTCTTCTTAAAATGCCTCAAATTATCTAAAAAAAATTTGCCCCATTGAAAAAAATCATTTTTTCATAATTGTTAAAACAATTGCGTTTTAAACAAAACCTAGGCACTTATCGCAAAATTAACCGGTACCATTGGATTCAGCGGGTCAAAATACATAAGACTACATAGTTTTTATCCTTTACCTCTTTAATGCATACGGGATCCTACCCAGCTCCTGGACTAAAAGGCACCTCACCGGAAATCAGAAGTTTTGTGGTTCGATTCCCAATGGGGTGAAGATGGAGTAGGATCTTTTTTTCAAGAAATAATTTTAATCCTAAAAAATGTATATTGTTATTGAGTAAGAGGGGAGGAAGTATTCATTTTAGATTTTTTTCTGAATTTAAAAGAGGGATTTTTTTATTGTCATGGTTGTTATAGAACTGAAAGGAAGAAAAAGAGTTTTTTAAAGTTTTTCTAAATAGGAAGATGCACTCATGTTTGTATATAGTTAAATGGTATCTTTGCTGCAATTAATTTCAAATATATTAACGCACTTTTGATTAAAACTACAAATGAGATTTTTTATCTTTTATACCGGACTGACTCACTGGATTTATCAGTAAGGCTATGTGAATCAGTCTTAACCTATATATTTTAATTGATCTAAATTCATTGCAATCTATATTTTTCAAAGAAACTGTTTTTTTTTATCACGTTTTTATTGAGTTAAAAGAGGGACATGTTTCATTCATTCACATTTTTATTAATGCGAGTTGACGTTGAGGATAAGTTTTAATTTGGAGAATTTAAAATGATAAAGCGGATTTATATTTTTTGACCAGAGATCTTTGAACAATTCAATTTATGAAAGTGTGAAGGTTCAAGTTTTGCAGTTTATTTGCACTAAATTGAAAATTTTTAATTGAAAAGTGTTAAAAGCTTATATTCTACATATTTCAATTATTGAGAGTTTAAATAAAAAAATCCAAATTAAAATTTGTTTAAACTTTAATTTAAATCTTACAAGTTACGAACATTTTTGTACTAAAAACAGAAGCATGATAGCAGAGATTTAGCGGGGAATCCAAAGCCATGAGCCCAGTACAGTCGGTCAGATGGTGTGATCTTCGCGAGCTTGGCTACACTGAAAAAAAATTTGCATTAAATCAAGTGGGCTAATTTACTTGGCTGATTCTACTTGAAAGAAGCAAGTATTTTCTTTATACAAGGGACCGATTTTCTTGAATCAAGAAAATAATAGAATCAGGACAACTATTTTAATCAAGAATATATTTACTCTAGGCAAAAAATTATTGAGTTAATTTGTTCCATTATACTTATTTGCATGAAGTTTAATAAAATATTGAATTGAGAATATTATATTCTCATGATAAGTAACTAAAACTCTAAAACAAAATGTTTCTTGATCCAAGTAAATTTATATACTTATTTTCACCACTATTTTAATTTAAACAATGTTCTTGTTCTTGAGACGAGAAAATGAATGTATTCAGCGAAGAAATAATTTCTCTTAGACTAATGCTTGAATATTTTCCTTTAAATAATTCTTAATCTGAAACTAATGTCATATTTACTTGCAAGATACCTATTTTATTAAGATAGAAACAGATCATTTTTTTCAACATAAGAACAGTAGATTTGATACAATAGACATCGCACACATACTATGAAAATGAATATATTGGTCTAAATTAATTTACCTCTTACTGCATGAGTATTTTATTAAATATAATAATCGAAAAGTTGTCATGGTATGAAGTTGGTTCTCTTCGCCGCTAACAATTATTTTGAAATCCAATAATATTTATAACATTCAAGACATTGGTGCACTTAATGAATTTTATTTATGCAAATTCAGATAGGAATTTGCAACTTTGATAAACTACTAACTTTAGGATGACACACAAATCAAATCACTCATAACATTTTTAAATAGATTTGAAAAAAGTGTTTTTAATTTTGACAAATTATGCAAGACTCGAAAGTCATTTCATTCCTAAATTATTAAAAGGATATGAATGTACTGCATCTATAAATTTTCTCGCTGATTATTTGTATGTATTAATCTACTTAAAATTACACCATTTCGAATTTTTTTAACCGTGAAACATTTTTGTGAATCGGAAAATGACTGGGAATTTTTTTCCTCGATTAAAGTTGCTACCCTGAAATTATTTTTGTGTAGTGTTCAAGGTAACAAAAAATCATTCAAACTTGAAAATAACAATAAATATTCCTGCTAAATACAGGAATTCTGCCTTAAATACAAAAATATTATTATTATTTTTTTTGATTTGGCTAGATTAAAATTGATTTTTAAAAAGTTAAAAATTTTGTTATGTGCACCTTATATAATTTAAATTAGAGTTGGAAAAAATAGTTGTATTTTGTTTACACACAATTTTCGTGTTAGATAATAGCAGTTTGAAAATCACAAAACTGGAAAAATTCATAAAAGTTATAATTAAAAAAAATAGTTTTGAAAATATAAATTGATCATTTGTTGTTTTAATTTAAAACAATAAGTTTTAGGCTACAGATTTTTAAACTTTAAATTAATTTTTCCTTGATGAAAAACAAATTCCTTTATTAAGCAGGAATTTTTAAAATAATTTTCAGTATTATATTCTTACTTGCTATCTGAAATAGTTAATATCTTGTTTTATATTTTTATGTTATTAATTGGCAATGCAATGCTTTCCGCATACTGTAGCCTACATATAATGTTGATGCTTTAAATAATTAAGTTTAGATTTGGTTTTTTTGAATAAAATTAACAAAATTAAGTTTTTCAGTCAAAGAATTCATTAATCATAAAAAATGTCTTGGACTGCAAATGGTTAACATTTCGATAATCACCCATGTACTTACATAATTCTTTTTATTATGTAAATAATAAAAAATAAATATATGGCAGCATAAAACAAAGTTATAAGCTTTAAAAAATTCTTTAAAATACAATTATTACATTGTCTTAATAATTAAGAAAAATGTTATGCGTTTTTAAAGCAAAATATTTAAGAAAAAAGAATTCAATAATATTTTTAAAAAGTTTATTAAGAATGCATTTCATTTTATATAAGAACAATTAAAAAATTGACAATTACAAATTTTTAAAACAAAATAATTGAGAATGCAATTAGGAAGCAAACAAATATTTTTCATCCGATTACAGAATTCTTGTTTCTTCTGATTTCGAAGTATTTTATATTTGAAAGAAAAATAAAGTATCGAGCACTTTTATAAATAGGTAATATTTAAACTAGCGATCAATTTTTTCTACATATCTTAAATTATTTTTTAGGAATTGTTATTCTAAATTAAAATTTTAGTTAAAAAGTATGATAAAAGAATTAAATAAATCAAAAACTGTGCGTTTTACAGTGGTGTTTAAAAATCATAAAATATTTATTTGTCACTGAGGTTATGAAAGCGTTTTTCAACTCACAAGTTATTTATTTTTTATATGCTTTAGATAGTTTTTGAGCGGATTAAATTTTTAAAGAAAAAAGTATTGAGCCCTTTGTAAAATAAGTGAATTTAAATTATTTTTTGCATATTTTCAATTGTTGTTTTAGGAAAGCAATCCCATATTTAAATCTTTGTAAAAAACTTATGAGAAAATAATTCGATAAATGGGAAACTGTGCGGTTTATGAAAATGTTCGTATAGCAGAACATTATTTTTTGTCATTGACGTTATTCAAGCATTTTTAACTTGCAACTTTTCTTTGTCATTTATTACCTTTAGGTCGTTTTTAAGCGTTTCAAATATTCGAAAACAACAAGTATTAAATGCCTTGTTAAATAAGTGAAACTTGCTTCACTTTTTGACAAATTTTAAATTATTGTTCAAGACATGTTATTTTGCAATAAAAATTGAGTAAGAGAGTATTATATACAATTTTCTTTATTGTTCATTACTTTAAGATATTTTAAAATGTTTTCAAATATATTAAGAAATAAAAGTAGCGAGCCTTTATTGAAATAAGCAAAATTCAATTCTAAAATTTTTCCAAATAAAAAATGGTATATTAAAGTTGAGTTCAACAACTGTTAGTTTGAAGTTGGTTGAGGCTCACTATACGACTTGGTACGACCCTGCCTTGAAATTCTTACCCGAGATTTTGTCACCAAGATCCAAGTGCTTCGATAGCGAAGTCAGTAGAGCGCGCGGCTAGGACACACTAGTTTGGGTAGTTTAGGTAGGGTTCAATCCTCGGCGAGTGCGTTTTTTCCAAGCGTCTAGGCGTACGATTATAAGTAATAGTGTGCACGAATTACGTATTTTAATGATTTAAAAAATGAAGATTATATAAGAATAATTTCAAAAACAATTTTTCTTTCTTTGACATACTACATATTCTTGGATTAAGAAAATATACTCTTTAAGTGTATCAGAAATGATTTCTTGGAAGTAAACTATGTTCTGAATTTGAATACATCTCTATATGAAGTAACACAATAAAGTTTTCGAATAACAAAATGCGATATTCTATCCAAGAATACCTTTTCTTAGATTAAGAAAATGTACGCTTGTTCCAAGGATACGGTAGCAAGTATTTATTTATTTGGAACACACTCATATTCTATCGTCCCCATACGTACCAGCGATTGACTTGAATCAAGTAACATTTACTTGATTCAAAAACAATTTTTTTTCAGTGTATAGACGGAATAGCTTCGAAACCTTCGGGCGTTTTTAGTATCCTTAATATGAAATCTCTAAACGATATTGTCGATTTCGATTGTCACAATACTCGATTTAATTGATATATGCGTGCGACGCGAGGCGTCAGTGGGTTAGACACCATTGGAAAATATTGGAAAAATTGTCACGATTGCTCGTTCTTTGATAGCTACACGCGTGCGATAGAGGCATCCCTGAGTCACTGCGAGTTAGACAATAATGGAACGTTCCACGTATTTTCTTGAAGTTAGTGATCCCAATGGAGCTGTTTTGATCTGCGCTTGCTTGGATTTGAGTGATGTTCATTGGCCACGGTGCGCGTCTGCACTTGATTTTTAAATACGTACGCGAACTAGAACTAATGAGCGTCGCACAGTTCAGGCATGCGCAAATATTTTTGGATAACTGTTGGGAATAATAATCGAATCAAAATTCAATGTCGATAATACGAATCAACGCTTCTGCTTTACCACCACCTTGCCACCCATACCGCCGCAATATAGGCTTTCTGCTTGTTATTTGTGGTCGAATTCTTATTTCAATTTAAGCCCAGGAATCAAAAATCCATTCACTTGCATTTGAATGGGTTTTGAAGTCTTCTGAATTGCGTATCTGTCTCTGGAATTCCAGATAGTCGCCCATAGGTTAGAGTGAGTTTTGAATGAGAAATCGACTTTCTTAATCGGCCACGTAATTTTTTTCTCGGACCCATTCAGTAGTGATTATGAATCAGCATTAACCGATAGAGGAACGATAATTCCGATAAAAAATGATTAATTTAAATAAAAAAATTTAATTTAAATAGTTAAAATTATTTATTAAAAAATAGTTCAAGTGGCAACTTTTAAGAAAATCCTGGCATACATGTAGTCTATTTTTCATTACAGACTATTTATTTTTAGGCATTTTAATTGGTTTTTGCTGAACATTTTTTTGACATATTTGCATCACACCACATCAGAATGTTAAAAATTTATTTATTTATTTCACATTAACCATATATGAATCTTAACTTTACAAAAACTAACACTCGCGTTTTATCTTATCGAAATTACCTTGACCATAAATGCGGGTATTGAAAGTCTTAACATTTGGATGTTTGTGATGCAAATGGATATAAGCGAAGTGCGGAGTTTGTTTCTAACACGTGGACTCGCTGCAGCCATTATCATGTGCACTGCATAAGATGAATGTCACTGGCCCTTAATTCAGTGTAAACCTTATAATTCCTGTGCAGGATAATCTAATAAAACTACTTTAAAAAGAGAATTACAACTAAATAATGATTGACTTTATAAATTAATTGTCGCCTGAATTATGATATATTACAATATTATTTAATTTAATTTGAATTCCTGTAATTTTCGATCAATCAGCATTGTACTATTCAAATTTATTACCTCATACTTCTCATTCGAAACCATTAATTCTTTAAAATTTTAATCTGCATAGTCCAATCAGTTGAACACAGCCTAAGGTAAACTGTAATTGGCAGATTCACGCTTATTGAAAATTGCTATGTGTGCATCGTATTTCTACGATTTGCACATTAATGAATCGTAGAATGTTCATAGTAATTATTTCAGGTTATTCAGTCTTATTCAACTCTATTCATTCAGCATTTTGACGAATGTGGAATGGCAGATTTAAAGCACCGCGCACAGGTGACCGATTAAAAATGTGGCCAACCGGTTGGATTTTTATTCTTTTAACCTGTAAATGATAGATACGCAATTCAAACCGACTCGCTTTCTATCGGTTCTTTTTTCCTGGGAGCCTCTCTGCTTGTTATTTACGATCGTATTTTTATTTGAATTTTAAAAAGGATATTTTAAAGCCTTCAAAACATTTAAACGAGCTATCTGGACCATTAAATATATCTACCTCAGTGCCTGCGGAGCATTTCTCAGAGCTTCTCAGAGCCTTGAGTATCTTTAGCATATACTCTGAGATTTCTATTGGTAGGGTTAGTATATATTTAATTACAAGTTAATGCTTAAGCCATTATTTGTTATTAATATAAACATTAACATTAAGTTATAATCCTATGAAGCATGGAATTTGTTACAAGTTTTGTTATCAAAGTCCATTGCTGGTGTAAAATGCGATAACAACTTTTTGAGATTTTGAGGTTAGGAATTGATTTTAGAATACAAGAGCGAACTGTTGGTCGCAGAATTAGACAATTTTTGCCACTTTAATGTAAATCATCCGGATATCTGCAAACATTTATAAAATATTATTTTTTCCTATGAAAAGTTACGAACATGTCCTACAAAAACTTTACGAAAGTACTCATTTTTCTTAATTTTCTTTTACTCATTTTTCTTAATATTAAAATATATAAGTGTTTTAAATAAATTGAAAATTAGTGAAACTTTTCATACAAATTTCGCAAAAATTTCATTCAGATTTATAAAATTTTTTGTGAAAAAACAGAAACTATTTTAATCTTGATTAAAATAAAAAATAGGTTTTTATGTTTTCATCCTACGTCTTTTTGATACATTTTTTAATGTGAGCAGTTCGCTCTTGAATTTCAAAATGTAATATTAACCTCAAAATCTCAATAAGTTGCCACCTCAATTTGTATCAGCAATGAAATTTTATAACATATTCCATGCATCACGGGAATAATACATAATTTTAATGTTCATATTGAATGCAAATAATAAGTAAAACATTAACTTATAACTAAGAATACACCAATGTTACACTAACTTTACTCAATATCAGAAAAGTACCATTAAACTCCTTGCACTTCACCTTCACCACCAAACAGCTGCATAAAATATAGAGGCTTCCAATGTTTTATGTGCTTTTAAACAATATGTTATTTGAGAAATGCGGGATTGAATGCATTATGTCAGATTTTATATTTCTAACAAAAAGCCCAAATTTTTAACAAACTACGGGAATTTTCAAACAAACAATTCTATTTTTAACTAAAAAAGATCACGTTTCGATAAAAAATATCAAATTTTAAACCAAAATAGGATAATTCAGTTTTAGTATATGAAAGTTAATATTAAATAAAAAAAATGAAATTTTCTACAGGTTATTTAAAATTTTAATTAAAACAGATGAACTTGACACCAAATAGTAAAAGTTTTAACAATAAACATGAATTTTCAAACACAAGGATTAATTTTCTATTTGAAACATTTTTTTAAAACAAATAATAGAATTTCCAACTATAGTAATTTTCAATGCAAGAACAATACTATAAAAAGTATTTAAAATAAAATAGAATTCACTTAAAATCAGGCAGGTTCTACACATTATTTAGCAGAATCAAACAGTAGAAATTTGATAAAAAAGGATGAATTTCCAATCACAAAGATTTATTTTGTATTAAAGAAATTTTTCTTAGTAAATAGCAGAATTTTGAAGAAATTTTTCACATAAGTTGTTGGTTTAGGGACAGGTGAATTGAAACTAATTAAATTGTTTCAGACGTTTCGGCACACAATGGTGGCCTTCACCAGAGAGTTTTATTAAATATGTGAAAAGTACGCAATATCTTGTAGGTACGCAGTTTCACAATTCAAAGCATTATTTTTGAATTAATATCTTAGTTTTGAACTAATAAAAAATAAAAATTACTTATTTTTAAATTTAAATTCTGTCTAATTTTACAAAGAACTATTGAGAAATCTTGCTGTAATCTGAAAACATTATTTTATTTTAAGAAAGTACAATTTATGAGAAAACAACACCAGTGTATAGTCGAAAAAGTTTTGTTATCAATTTTTTATTTAATGAAACAATTTTCAATCAAAAAAGTTATTTACAATCTATTTTTTCAGTTTTGTATATGTAATTATATTAAATTTTGTATTATTTTATTCCTTTTTTGTTATTTTGCAGATAATCTGTTTGTACGAAATTCATTATTATAAATTGTACGAAAACTTATACAGATGTAAATTGTTTTCAACTGAATTAATTTTCAATCTAAGAACAATATGACAAAAAGTATATAAAATAAGATAGAATTCACTTAAAATCAAGCAAATATACATTACTTAGCAGAATCTCTCAGCAATAAATTTTTTTATTGTTATTTATGCAAGAAGATAAATATAATGATAATTTTCTTTGAAGGATTTAATTTTCAATAAACAAACAAAGTGAAGAAAGTAGTTGAATCCTCAATAAACAAGATAAGATTTTAACAAAGAAAATTAATTTTCTACCAAAAATGACGAATTTCCAACAAAATTATGAATTTCTAAATACTGTATCAAAACAGATAAATTTGTTTCCAAATTGCTCAATCTTTAAGGAAAAAAATCGATTTTAAACCAAAAGGATGAATTTTCTACCAAAACAGAAAAATTAAAAAAAATTGCATTATCAAGTAAAAAAGGTCAATTTTTCATTTAAAATATCAATTTTCAACCAAAAATAATACAATGAAAATTTCTTTTAAAAAAATTGGTTTTTGACAAACTGAAAAGGAATTTTTAAAAATGATTAAATCCTTAATGAAAAATATTAATTTTCAACCAAGAATATTACTTTTCTACAAAAAATTACGAATTTTCTACAAAATCTAGAATGTTTCAAACAAGTATATGATTTCTATCTAATAAATATAATTTTTAACCAAAAGTAATATAAGTAGATATTACCATCATAGAAATTAATTTTAAAAAAATAGAAATTTGAAGAAAATAGTTGAATTTTCAATCAAAAAGGTTCGTTTTGAACCGAAATAGATGAAACTTCAATTATGAACTTAATATTCACCGAAAAATGGGATAGTTCAGTTTTTAGTTAAAACAATAATTTTCAAATTAAAGAAATGGAATTTAAAAAAAGCTAAGTTCTCTACCAAAACAGATTGAATTAAAAAATACCAATAAATTTCTAACCAAAAATGGAAAGTTAAATTTTCACTTTAATAAATTAATTTAAAAAAAAAGAATTGTCAGAAAAATCGTTGAATCCTCAATCAGCAAGAAGAATGTTCCAGCAGGAAGATAAAATTTCTACTAAAAAAGACGAATTTTTAATAAAATCCATAAACTTTTAAACAATCAGTTAGATTTTTAACTAAGAAAGATTACACTTCAATTAAGAAAATTAATTTTCTACCATCAGGAAAGGAATTATGTTGTTTTTAGATTAAATTGTAAGAGAACTATCTTTTCGTTATAAAAAAATTCTATGTTCAAAAGATTAATTTTTAACCAATAAGATTAATGTTTTACAAAAAAGACGAATTTTAAACTAATTACTTGATTTTAAAACTATCACGGAACAGTTTTTTAAAAATTTTTTGTTGAAGATGTTCAACAATTTAGTTGATTTTTTGTTGTAATGTCTAAAATTGTTTTTTGGTTAAAAACTCATCTCTTTGGGTAGAAACTTGATTTTCCGGCGAAATGCCGGTTGCAGATATTACTAGCGGCACTCATTGCAATACATATTCTTATTTAAGAATACTGAAATTTCGTACATTTTTTACAACTTATGTTACTTAAAATGCTTACTTTTGACGATATTTTTTACAAAACTTGTTATTGACCATTATCACTTTTTCACACTCACCATTTTCAAACAGTAAATAAGACTTTTTCTAAACGTGGAAACTAATTTTTGCTGGCTTAAGTTTATAATAATACATGAAGAATTACCATCATAATAAAAAAAGATATTTGGGGTTTCACTCGTGTAAAAAACTACGAATTGTTTGCCGAAGTTTCGTGAACATTACAATTCACATCTTCAGGGCTAACCTGAAACTGAGGTATCAGGTCATATTGTTCTTAGGTATACTCTACGATGCTTGTGATTGGCCAGACAGCCAGAGCGTGGAGACTGGTCGAACTTGATTGGCCAATCAAGTCTTTTTTAAAAGATCCCGGAGAACGGAAAGCCAAATCGGATTGTTATTATATGCAATGTCCCTATTGATGTTATTAGGGTGTTTTAAGGTTTCGATTGCTTCTCCATGTTTTCTTGGAAATTTGTTGTGTGTTCTTGCAATGACTGTTGTTTTATCAAATAAAATGTTATGTCCTGTTTCGATATGATGTTCAGCTAGGGCTAATTGCGTGAAATATTTTAGCCTGACTTTACCTTCATGTTCCTTAATGCGTTGGCTCACGGCTCTCCCGGTTTCTCCAATATAGACAAGGAATTTTATATACTCCTGGATCACTGAGGGTTGCCTTTTTATGTTTAGGGTTATTTTGTAGTTTTCCTATTTTCGCTGGTGGTTTAAATATGATTTGGATGCTGTGTTTGCTGAGAGAACTTCCTATTTGTTCTATGACACCTTAGATGTAGGGTAGGGTGGTGGTCATTTTTCTCTCTCTTTCTATCGCAGGTTGTGTTGGCTTGCTCTTTTAAGTCTGTTTTCTTATTGCTTTATCAATTTTTTTGTTTATGTAATCGTTCTGTATTAGTATTTGTTAAACGTTTTGTAATTCCTTTTGTAAGTTATCTTTGTCTGTTATGGAGACAGCTCTGTATACAAGGGAGTTGATGACCGATTGTTTTTGAGAAAGAAAGAGAGAGAAAAATGACCACCACCCTACCCTACATCCAAGGTATCACAGAATACATAGGAAGTTTTCTTAACAAACACAACATCCAAACCATATTTAAACCACCTGCGAAAATAGGACAACTAATAAATAACCCTAAAGATCAAAAGGCACCCCTCAGTAATCGAGGAGTATATAAAATCCCTTGTTCTTGAGGCAAAGTCTATATTGGAGAAACCGGGAGAGCGGTGAGCCAACATATTAAAGAACATGAAAGTAAAGTCAGGCTAAAACATTTCACGCAATTAGCACTAGCTGAACATCATATCGAAACAGGACATAACATTTTATTTGATGAAACAATAGTCAAAAACACACAACTAATTTCCAAGAAAACATAGAGAAGCAATCAAAATCTTAAAACACCATAATAACATCAATAGGGACATTGGATATAATACCAATCCGATTTGGCTTTCCGTTCTCCCAGATTTTTTAAAAAAGACTTGATTGGCCAATCAAGTTCGACCAGTCCCCACGGTGGGGCGCTCTGGCCAATCACAGGCATCGTAGAGAGTATACCTTAGAACAACATGACCTGATACCTCAGTTCCAGGTCAGCCATGAAGATGTGAACTGCAATGTTCACGAAACGTCGGCAAACAATTCGTAGTTTTTTACACGAGTGAAACCCAAAATATCTTTTTTTATCAAAATGAATCATCGTGAAAGCATCGTTGCGTGGAGTTAAAAGTGCCGCGGGAAAAAAGTTCCACATATTATAATATGTGGATTTTCAATGACTCATATAAGTTTTAATGGATGAGCCAAAGAAATAACTCATTTAGTTTAGACTCAGTGTTATGAAAAATCGACTTTTACCACTTTTGACCGCACTCTACAAATTATTTCTTCTTTTCTTACCGTATGTGGCACTTTTCTCGCGTGGCATTTTTAACCCCACTCACCCTACCCCGATTATACCTAAATGCTAACATTTTATTTTAATTGTACATATAGAATGATTCAAATATTGACATTAAAAGTGTCTCCGTGTATACATACGAGCCGATTAATTAATCGTAATATCATTAAAGGGACATTTTTAATTTTTCACTAGAATCCTTGTGAAATTCAGTGAGCCAGCCGCGATTTCTAGATCCTGTTTACGTCTGCTCTCGCGTATTATCCTGCTCATCCCCTTTAACCTCCTTTAGCAAGTCGGGTATGGTTCCGCAATAATTATTTATCCGTTTCATCATTACAATATGTAATGTGCTCGTCTCAACCTGTTAGTCAAACGTAATCCGATAGTCAATCACGTGTGATTGATGGTTGTTATAAGAATGTGGAACATTTCATCATCTCACATTCAGTGATAGCCACAATACTTATATTTAAAGCAGTCAGGATCATCATCTTTGAGGGTTTTTTAATTTGTGAAATTTTTAAGATTTAAGGATTTAAAAAGGTTCGCTTACGAACCAGTTACTAATTTTAGAATTCACAGATTGGGACCACACCCTAATAATGCTGTACCACGAGTTGAAAATAAGTACCGATTTATTTACCTATGCCTTAAAAAAGTACTGCTGAAATAGAAAGAAAATAACAACTTACTTCGAAACATAGATGGAGAAACTGTCTTTCGATCAAGTTTTTACGAATGTTCATATAAGATTTATGTTCCAAAAAGGTCTGGCTGAAATAGGAATAAAGTACGATAAAAGTTCCAAATTCGAGCAGTCCCTAGTGGAAAAATTTCCTGGCTATCTGATGTCAGGTCTGGCCTAGATCTGGCGACGTCTAGACCGTCTAGCCATGACAGTCTCGTCTGGCCCAGATCTGGGACTGATCCGCAGTTCTTGCCATAACAGTTTGTAAGTATCAATTGGCCAAATTTTTTTCACAATTCTCGAAAAACTGTCAGGGCGTCCAAAATTATACAAAAGAAGAAATTAACACTATTAGGAATAAGTTTTTTTGAACTAATTGTATTGACTGTCTAGCTAGGCCCACACCTGGGACTGGTCAGCAATTCATAACATAAAAATGTCTAAGTGTCATTCAGCCACATTTTTCACTATTTTCGAAAAACAGTCAGGGTGTCTAAAATCATACAAAATAAGAAATTAACATTATTAAATAGTATATTACAATACTATGTTTTAATATTAATACTATATTAATACTTTAATTTAATATTCAATACTCTTTATACTAAATGAAATATGTATGAAGTCTAATTGTTAACGAAACATGCGGGTTTCTGGTTTTATGATTTACAGAAGTTTTTAATCTTTCTTATATTTTGTAGTTTTTTTATAATTTGCTGTTTCTGGTACAAAATTCTTCTTGTTTTTTGTTATTAATTAATTTGTTTGGTTGAAAATTACTTTTTTAAAAAGTAAAAATCCATTTTGAAACCAAAAATTTAAATAAATTTGTTGTCGAAACTGTCTAGTATTATGGAATTTTACGAAAGAATACCATTATTGAGAATAAGTGGATGTAGAAATGTCTCATTAAGACCTCAATTTGGCATTTAACCTGATTACAGAATTATTTGGAAATTAGTTTAATTTTAAACGTTAGTGCACGGTGGTGCGGAACAGAGTTCATGCACGAAAAAATTTAATATTGTTCATTTTTTGGTGTAAGAAATGTATTTAAATTTAAAAAAAGTAATTTTCAACTAAAATAAAAATAATTTTTAACCAAAAAAAGACAAATTTTGAAAATTTCAAAATCGGACCATCTGTGGACGCCTTTGACTCGACCTCCATGGTAGGGCGCAACAGAGTTCATATACTATATTCCGTTTGAATGTCCCCTATAACATAATACAGAAGCCGCTGGTTAAGAGCCGTCCAGCTTCGAGACCGAGCCCGGCGCTGACCAATAGAAAAGGGTCGCTGGGGGATCATGCAGGCTGCCGTACCCCCCAGATCGTCTTAAGCCGTGAAATAAATGTTTAATTAAGAGCATGTGATACACTTTAAAATCATAAATTACCGACCGTCCCATGTTATTTTTTTCGCCAATTTAAAAACGGTGAAATTGAAATATTGTGCGAATTTTTTTTTAATGACTGGTGATATTATGGAGAAGGTCTGTCTGGTCAATTAAAGTTGCTATCTCATTGATAAATATATATTTTTAATTTTTATAATGTTCACCTCAATGCCTTGTATTTTAAATTATTTGATTGTCACAGCTGACCACATGGCACTTGACCAAAAAAGAAGAAATCAGTAATGCAATACGTATATATTGTATAATTATTACACCATTAAGCCATTTCCCTTTCGGAGTAGGCGTGACTCACTCAGTAGGGGAAAGGAGTAGTGTGTAGAAGGGATATAGATTTTTCAGATTGATCCAGAATTCACGTGCTATTTAAGTAAATAACACGTTCGTTCCGCAATACTGCTCTGACCCAGGTTGTCGATCAATCTCTCTAGCAATCACCCCGAGCGAAGAACCTTACGAAGTCGTTATGTAAGGTTCCCCACTTGGGCCCATTAGTAGCCAAGGTTTTTTCTTTCAGGCGTCATTCACTCTACTGACACTCTTTTTATTAAATATTTGCCGCCATACTTTCCTCTCCTGGCATAGTTCTCTAGCTTCTTTTATGTCCATGCATTTTTTCATGCAGGCTCTCGTGTTTCTGTGACTTCTTATGTCTCTTCTAACCAGGGTTTCATTTACACATTCTAACCATTCTTTCCGCGGTCTACCCCTGGGCACGCTGCCATTTACTTTACCTTGATACACCTGTTTCGTTAGTCATTCATTTGACCTTCTCTCAACATGTCCGAACCATCTTAACCGATTTCTTTCCCATGTGTCTACTAGCGTCTCTTCTGCACCACATTCTTTTAGAATTATCTCGTTACTTACTTTGTCCATCAGGGTTTTCCAGCATATTATGCGCATGAATCTCATGTCAATTGCGTTAATTTTACTCTTATCTTTTTCTTGATAAGTCCATGTCTCGCTACCGTATAGTACAGTCGGTACAAATATAGAATTATGTATTGCTATTTTAGCTTTATTTGATATATTTTTGTTTCTGATAAGGGGACCTGCTCTACCAATAACCTTCTTACCTTCATTTATTCGTCTATCTAATTCCTCAGCTATCTTCTCGTCCCTAGTAAATTAGCTACCAAGTTATAAGAACTTATCAACTTGTTCAATTCTCTCATCATTTAATAAAATAATGCATAGTGTTTTCTCACTCTTTCCTTCGAACACCATAGTTTTTGCTTTATTTGCGTTAATTGTGTGGTCCACACTCTTCATGCTTGCACCCAGTTTATTCAACATTCTTTGTAAGTCTTGGATAGACTCTGCCATAACAACCTTATCATCTGCGAACGCTAACCCACGTACCCTTACTGTTTCGAGATCCACACCCTCTTCGTCGAAGAGAGCCATTCTTAAACACTTGTCCATAAATAATATAAATAACCATGAAGACATAACGCATCCTTGTCTAACTCCTTGAATAATATCGAAACAGACACTCAGTTTCCCGTTCACTCTTACACTCGCTTTGGTACCTGTATATATTGTTTTTATAGCTTGTAGGATCCATCCATTGAGTCCATACTCTTTCAGGACTTCCCAAAGTTTACTTCTATCTACCTTGTCAAAAGCTTTTTCAAGGTCAACAAATGCACAGAAAACTTTTTTTCCTACTCTTAAACTTTTTTCTGTTATTTGCCTTAAGCTAAATATTTGATCCGTACATGACCTTCCTGGCATAATCCCACTTTGGACTTCCCAAATCTTTGCTTCTGTTATTTTCATTGCCCTACGAATAAGTATTTTTGAATATATTTTACTTACGGTGCTTAATAAGCTAATCCCTCTGTAATTATTGCACTCGCTTTTATCTTCCTTTCTCTTGTATATTGGTACGATAATTGCTTTTTTCTAATCGTCTGGGACTTCTCCCATCTCGAAACATAAATTTATCAATTCGCACAGTCTATGTGATATGCACGCGCCCCCGTGTTCAAGCATTTCAGCATTAATACCGTCCACCCCGGCAGCCTTACCGTTTTTCGAGTTCTTAATTATATCCCTAACCTCAGTGACACAGACTTTTTCAATTGAGTTTTCCATCGCATCGTGTTCAACATCGCAGTTGTGGTGTCCTATAGCTTCATCTCCGAATTGTCTCCTAAAATAGGCTGCGAAAGCCTCTAGTATTCCGTCTGCATCATATACCATTTCCCCCCTACTATTTCTCATGCTGACAATTTCTGTACTTTTGTTTCCTTTCATTTTTTTATAATGTAGTTTCCTGCTTCCTTCAAAGTCGTTTTGTATTTTTATCTCTTCTTCCGCTCTGATTGTTTTTTTACTTTCTTTAACTAATCGTTTAAGTATCCTGTTTTCGCATCTATAATCATTTCTACGTCTATTCTTCTACGTCTCCCTTCCCTAACTGCTCCCCAACCTTTTCTCCTCATTTCTTCTTCCAAGTCTTATATTAATAAATTAAATAAAAGTGAGCTCAAAGGACGTCCTTGTCTCACACCTGTTATCAACCAGAAACTATCTCCTACTTGCTCTCCCACCGTTACCCTGCTTTTTGTCTTTCTAAAAATTTTTGATACTCTCTTTATTAATCTCCCTTTTATCCCCTTTTTCACCATAACTTTTTCTATTTCGCCTCACTCTAGTGAGTCAAACGTCCTTTTCTAAACCCTGCCTGATTCGGAGACTCAATCTTTCTTTCTTCAACTTCTGTCTTCAATCTCTCCGATAAAATAGTTACATACACTTTATACAGTGTTGGCATCAACGTCACCCCCCAATAATCTTAAACCTCCTTTTCCTTTCTTTACTATTGGTATAATTACTCCTTCTTTCCATAACTCTGGCCACCCCTCTTCTCTCCATACTCTATTATACATTATCCAAGCCTGTTCCTCTAGTTCCTCCCCTCCATATTTCCATACTTCATTTGGAATCTCATCTATACCAGGTGCCTTTCCATCCTTCATTATTCCTAAAACCTTTAATATTTTTTGCATTGATATGTTCTCTTCCTCATCTCTTTCTGTACCATATTTTCCTCCTTTTATAACTTTTCTCTCTACCTCTCCTAGAAAATACAAAAAATATTCTTTGCATTCTATCATTTCAATATCGTGTTTTACTATTTTTCTTCTTTTTCTTTCTCTATTTACTACCTTCCATATCTCTTCTTTCGTCCTAGTCTTCTCCGCCTCTTCCTCAAACCTTTTATTCACTTCCTCTATCTTTTCATAACACAACACAGTATGCTCCTTCTTTTTTTCATATATTCTTCCCCATTGCTTTTTTCTTTTCCCCACTTTCCTAATTCCTTTCTGACCTCCTTCTTTCTCTATTTACAGTCCTTATCCCACCCACTTCTATTCCCCCCTTTACTAACTTCATTTTTGTTTGTGCACTCTAATCTTATTTTTATTTCCCCTATCATTTTTTTTATCTCCTCGTCCACATTTCTCTCTCCCATTTTGATATTTCTGATCTTCTCTTTAAACTGTTCTTTTCCTTCCCTTGAGGTATCCCCTTTTCCTACACTTTTTACATTTGCTCCCCTTTTATTCATATTGTTATTGCTTTTTTGTCCCTCTAATGTTGCTAGTAAGGGAAAGTGATCCGAATCAATATAATCACCTGCCTCTAGTTTCTTAGCCTTCTCTCTTACCTCATCCACTATCACATAATCAATTACCGTTACACTTTCACCTCCTGAGCATGTATATTCTTCTCTCTCATCTACTTCTATATTTCCGTTTAAAATATACCATCCCAACTCCTCCCAGCTCTTCAACAACTTTTTTCCCTCCCCATTTAGTACCTTATCTTTGGATTTTCTTCCTCCCTCTTCTCCCTCTTCTCTTCCTCCTCTGTCTCCTGTTCCCGAATTGAAATCAACACCTATTATCAGCCTAATCTCTTCCTTATTTTCTTCAATCATTTCTTTCGTCTCCTCTGCTTTCTCCTGCATATCACCGTCCACATAAACCCCCATTACCTTCCACTTCTCTCCTCCCATCATTACCTTTTCTACTATTAATCCTTCCTTTTGTTCTTTCCTGTCTTTCTTATCTTTCCCTGTTATACATTTATTCCTTACTCCCATCACCATTCCTTCCATTACTCTGCCCTTTATATTCTTCCTCTTTGTCTTTTGTACTTGCCATTTGTAACCTCTTGGTAACCTTCCCCTTACTCTTTCCCATCCCTTTTCATCTAGCCACGTCTCCATCATTATGACTACATCTAATTGTGTGAAATTTCTCATAAACTCCCTATCCTTTTTCTCCAATCCTTCTATATTTCAGTAAAATATCTTCCATTCCTCCCTACTTTCATTTTTCATCTTTTTTCCTTCTTATTATTTTTTTCCTATTTCCCGTTCCTTTCTCTCTTAGTTTCCCTGCACCACTTTTGTTATTATCTGTTTCCTTTCTATATCCAAATCCCACCATACTCCGTCTATCTGTATTTTCTTATACTTAACCCATGTCCTCTTTCCCCTTTTTCTTTCCTCTTCCGCTATTTTCCTTAATTTATACTGCCTCTTCCTTTTTACCCATGTCAAATCATCCTCTATTCTCTATGGGCGTCCATATAATAACGTCTTCTTTGTCATCAGCTCCCTTTTATGTTCCCATTTCTTCAGTTTCATCAGTACCATTATCTCTTTATTCGCTGTTCCCTTCCTACATTTCACATTTCCTCTATCTCTACCTTAACATCAAACTTTTTCAGTACTTCGTCCACCTCTTCCTTCAGCTCCTTCGCCTCTAATCTTACACCCTTTATTACTATGTTTAATTTTCTTTCTTCCCTCTCTTTCCTTTCTATTCTTTGTTCTTTTTTTCTCAGCATTTCCATCTCCTTATTCCCACTCCCGACCCCACCATAATCCCGGTTCGAGCTTTCAAGTTTCTTCATCGTACCTTGCATCTCCTCTACCTTTTTATTATTATCTTCTTTCTGCTTCTCTAGTTTTTGTTCCAAAGACTGCATCCTATTTTCTAACTTTCCCCTGATTTCTTCCCATTTTTTTATTTCTTTTTTAAGTTCTACCATTTCCCGCCTAATTTTCTTCTCTAATTCGTCTCCCCTTTTCTCCTTCTTTTCTTCATGAATCCCCATTACCTCTATCATCACTTCGAGAATTTTCTTTAGTCTTTCCTCTTTCATCGGAACTTAACTTTTATCTCCGCTTCCGTCAACCTCGTTACTATTATCACTCTTCCCTACCAAAGTCTGCTTTTCCGGCGGCGATCTAAACATTTTTTGATATTTCACGCTCGCACCGATATCTTCCTTCTCTTCACTGCTTTCCCTCTTACCTCTCTCCCTTTTGATAAAATCCTCAATTGAAACTACGCTTTTTTCTCCTAATCTCTCCTTTTCTATAGTTTTCTTATACTTCTCCCTTTCCTTCCTTTCCTCGATCTCCTCTTGAGGCGTACTGAACACTTCCTGCTCAAAATCTGTTTCTTCCGCGGCGATACTCGCTCCGCTAGCCATGAATCAAATTCAAACTCTCTCGCTTTCTATGCTTCCCTGCCTCTATGTACTGCCGCGGACTGGTACCTATCTCGCCTTTCGACTTCGCTACACAACCCTGCTACTACTAACCCGATCAACACCATCCTCCCACCCTGTACAAATCTCCAAACAAACCAACCTCAACTTCCACACGAATTTGTCTCAATTCTCCAAAATATCTAATTCCCCCTTTGAATCTCACAATCCCTCAATTAATCTTTCACATCCACACCCTTCTACACACTTCCACAATCCACTCACCTCAAATTTCACCACAATATCAGAAAAACTCAGCATCAACAATTCCCACTACTTTAAACTTTCATGTTGGACAGATTTTCGTAAAATTAAAGTAAATTATCAAGCCCAATAAAAAAATGGTTAAAATATAATTATTTAGGACTTTTAAAAAATTATTATTCTTTTTTTGAGATTTTTTCATGTATACTGAATCGTTTGGATCCGAATTTAAATTTTCTACTTTCAACGGAATTTTCGTAAAACTAAAATAAATCATCAAGCCCAATGAAAAAATTATGAAATAAAATTGTTTAGGACTTTTCAAAGGTAGAATTCCTTTTTGAGATTTTTTCCCATATGTTGAATTGTTTGGATCAAAATTTCAAATTTTCCACGGTATTTTCTTGAAATTGAACTAAATTGTCAAGTCATCAAAAAAATGTCAAAATGCAATTATTATTCAGGCCTTTTCAAAAATTATAATTCCTTCTTGAGATTTTTCCATGTATTTGGAACGCTTAGAATAAAATTTGAAATTTCTATTTTCCACTGTGTTTTCGTAAAATTAAAATTAAGTGTCAAGTGTTATGAAAATTTGTTAAAATAAAATTATTTAGTACTTTTCAAAAGTTATATTTCCTTTTTGAGATTTTTTCCTGTATTTTGAATCGTTTGAATCAAAATGTGCATTTTCTATATTTTCGTAGAATTAAACTACTTTGCCAAGTCTTATACAAAATTATCAGAATAATTATCAGTGTAATTAAACTATATTCTCAAGACCTGCCAAAAAAGAAAAAAAAAATTTTTTAGGGCTTTTCAAAAGTTATAATTCCTTTCTGAGATGTTTCTACGAATATTGATTCCTTTGGATCGAAATTTGAATTTTCTATTTTTCACTTTATTTTCGTAAAATTAAACTGCAATGTCAAGTCCTACCGAAAAGTGGAACAAATAGATCTTTTTAGTAATTTTAAAAAATTATAAACTCTGTTTTGAACATTTTTTCTGTATGTTTAATCGCACGAATCCAAATTTAATTTTTGAAATTTTCCACTGTATTTTCGTGAAATTAAACTAAACCCTCTACAAAAAATGGATAACATCTAACTAAATGTTCAAGTTTTATAAAAAAAATGATAAAAATATAATTATACAGGACATTTCGAAAGTTATAATTCATTTTTGAGATTTTTTCCAGTATTTTGAGTCGTTTGGATCAAAATTTCAATTTTCTATTTTTTCACGGTATTTTCGTAAAATTAAACTAAATTTTCAAGTCCAATTAACATACTTAAAAATGAAATTTTGCAGACCTTTTAAAAGTTATCATTCCTTTTTGGGATGTTCTCCTGTATTTCAATCGGTTAGATCAAAATTTAAATTTTCAAATTTTCCACAATATTTTCGTGAAATTAATCTAAATTTTGAAGTTTGAAGAAAAAAATGACTAAAATAAAATTACTATTTAGGACTTTTCAAAAGTTATATTTGCTTTTTTAAATTTTTCCTCGTATTTTGAACTATTCGTATTCTAATTTGAAATTTGTATTTGTCCACTGTGTTTTCGTAAAATTCAACTTAACTATCAAGTTCTATTAAAAATTGTTAGAATAAAATTTGATTAGGACTTTCAAAAGTTAGAATTCCTTTTCGATACTTTTTCCTTTTACCTTCTTTTCTTGAAAATTTATCTATATACAGTTAAAAGCTAAAGACTTGTTAGAAATTTATTTTGTTGTGTGATTTCTTTTAATTGAAAATTTATCTTTTCTTAAAAAAATAATTACATTGTAATATTATTTGTTGAAAATTCATTTTTTGGGAGGTGCATAATTCAACTATTCCAGTTTAAGATTCAGAATTCCCACTTTGGCTGGAAAATTGATCTTTTCTAATTTAAAATTTAACAATAAGGACAAAAAAAACAATTTTCCAGCTAAAAAATAGGTGACGCCCCTATTCTGCAATTGCAGCCGTTTTTTTGTTTGGTTATAGTCGCATTTATACCAGAAAATTTAACTTGCATATATTTTTAGTCGTAATTTTATATATTTTTAAAAAATAAAAATTCAACTATTTGGTTCGAAATGGATATTTTTTATCTGGAAATTTAAATTTTTGTTTAAAACTATCAGTAATCTGTAAAATAAATTCCCTTATTTGTAGCAAATTGTTCTTTATAGTTGAAAATTTATATTTTTGGTATATACCTATAATTCGACTATTCAAGACGAAGATTCATAACTCTATTTCAAAATTCATCTTTTTGGTTGAAAATCTGATTCTCCATTTTTGGCTGAAAATGTACATATATATTCTAGTTCAAAATTCAACAATTTGGATGATAATTTGTCTTTTTCAATTAAAAATTCATCTTTCTGTTCTAAAATTCCTCTATTTCGAAGACAAAGATTTAAAATTTTAGTTAAAAATTCATCATTTTGTTTAAAAATGTATATAACTCTTTTCTTGCAAATAATGTGTTTGGAAAAGTTTTTTTTGTTGTGAAAAGTAAATTAACTTATTCTAATTGTTTATTCCATTGTTGTGATTGAAAATTCATTTTTTTGCTTAAGCATTAATTTTTTTAACTGAACATTTAATTATTCAAGTTTTGATGGATAATTTATCTTTTTTAGTAAAAATTAGTTGTTTTCTTTTAAAAATGCAACTGTTTCAAGTGAAGAATCATAGTTTTAGTTCAAAACTAATATTTTGCAGTGGGAAATTTAAGTATTTGTTTGAAAATTGATTTATTTTTCAATTTTTTGCTCTCCTGTGTTGAGCTATGTTGAGAATAAACATCATGAATTAAAATGAATGTTTTTCGTTTAGCCGCACATATGAAAAATTTCCTTTTAGTTAACCGGGAAAATTAAAAAACTTGACCGGGAAAAAACGGAAAAACTGAAAAAACTGGATGCATTTTATTTGAGCATTTTTCTCTGAAATTTAGAATGCAAACTTTCAATTTTTAAAATTGTATCGCGGCTGACTGATTGAATATGATTCAGCTGACTACTTATATTCATTATTTTAATAATTTTGCTCAATTTCGAAAAGTGATTTTGACTTTACCTACAGTTGCAGGGTATATCAGTGAAAATAATTATCATTTTTTTTTTAGGAGGGGGTTTCGTTAAAGAAATGTAATTTCACTTGGAACAGGCATTTTTTTGAAGAATTAAAACTGTGATTTAGAAGAAAGGAGTTTGAAAAATCTCTGTTCCAAGTCAACATTCGTCACAATTAAAAATTACCTTCTTCTGAATTTAGAAAAAAGGGCTTCAAGTAGATTTATAGTAGAGGTAGTATTTCGAAGAGGAAACATTTCTCAATTTTAATATATATTTTTTTCACATTTTTCGTTTACCTTTTTTCCTTGAAACTTCATCTGCTTGCAGTTAAAAGATAAACACTTTTTTCAAAAATTAATTTTTTTGTTCGAATATTTACCATTTTAATCGAAAATTCAGCTATTTTAAAAAATATAACTATTATTATTATTATTACTATTATTACACCATTAAGCCATTTCCCTTTCGGGGTAGGCGTGACTCACTCGGCAGGGGAAAGGAGTAGTGTGTGGAAGGGATAGAGATT
>NC_046664.1:120447091-120464230 GCF_010883055.1 Belonocnema kinseyi
TGTATATTGGTACGATAATAGCTTCTTTCCTATCGTCTGGGACGTCTCCCATCTCGAAACATAAATTTATCAATTCGCAAACTCTATGTGGTATGTACTCGCGACCGTGTTTAAGCATTTCAGCGTTAATATCGTCTACCCCGGCAGCCTTACCGTTTTTTGAGTTCTTAATTATATCCTTAACCTCAGTGACACAGATTTTTTCAATTGGGCTTTCCTTCGCATCATGTTCAACATCGCAGTTGTGGTGTCCTATAGCTTCATCTCCGAATTGTCTCCTAAAATAGTCTCTGAAAGCCTGTAGTATTCCGTCTGCATCATATACCATTTCCCCCCTACTATTTCTTATGTTGACAATTTCTGTACTTTTGTTTCCTTTCATTTTTTTATAAAGTAGTTTCCTGCTTCCTTCAAAGTCGTTTTGTATTTTTATCTCTTCTTCTGCTCTAATTGCATCTTTACATTCTTTAACTAATCGTTTAAGTATCCTGTTTTCATGCCTATAATCATTTCTACGTCTCCTTATTTCCTCATTGCTAAGACCTGCGGTGTTCAAAGTTCTCTTGTACGCTTCTCTTTTTGCTTTTTGGGCAGCCTGAATTTCATCATTCCACCACGCATCACCAGAAATTCTTTCTACAACTGCGGTACCACACACTTCGATCGTGCATCTAACAAGGATATCCCGTAACATTGTCGAGGCACCCTCTAAATCTTTGTTTTTTATACGGTCCTCCCATGTTGCCCTATCTATGCTTTTGATTATCTTATTTTGGAAATCTATTCGCACATCCGGTTTCTGTAGGTTCTCAATTTTGATTCGCGTTTGTTTTGCTTTCTTGGTTCTTTTTTTTCTCCAACCCCGACCTAAGTTAATTTTTGAGATCAGAAGGTAATGATCAATATTGCATTCAGGACCCCTCATGACCCTTGTATCTTTGACTTACTCTCTAAGTTTTTCATCCGCAACAACAAAGTCAATTATACTGCGACTATTTCCTTTAAACCAGGTGTACATGTGGATTATTTTATGCCTAAACCAAGTATTTGTAATAAACAGACCCCTACTACCTTGTTGAAAATCAATTTTTCAGCTAAAAATGTAACTATTCCATTAGAAAATTTAACTATTTTTCTGAAGATCGGATTTTTTTGGTTAAGAAATAGATTTTTTACGGAAAATTCAACTATTATATTTTTGGTTAGAATTTTATTTTTATTTATTGTATTTACTGAAAGTTTAGAAATTGAAAGCATTTCATATGAAATTCAATAGGATGCATATCTCTTTCTACGTGAACAGTAGTCAGCTTTAGTAACTTCTTAGCTTAATTAGTCACTGATTGAACTTTCTTCAAGCAGCCATGCTAACATTCGAAATAGTAATTATAAATGATTTTTTTCACTGGCAGAGGGATAGGGAATTTCGGTAAAGATACTATATAATTGTCACAATTGAGAAAAGGAATTCTCAACAAGGAATTCTGATGTTCCAACAAAGGATTATAATTCTTATCCAAAATTCCCTGTTATTGAAAACGCAACTGTTTTATTCAAATGTCTTATGTTTTGGTCGAAAATTTAATTGTTTGTTCAAAATGTGTTTTTTTTTGTCTATAGATAATCAACGTTTTTTGGTAGAAAACCATCTCTTATGGCTAAAAATTAACTTATTTGTTGAAAATTGAATTGTCTGCTAAAAACTCCCTTTGTCTTTGGTAAACTTTGTCAGTGTGCTTAACTGAACGTCAAGTTTGTTAGCCTACTATTTTGGATAAAAATGCAAAAATTTAGATGTTTTTCTATGTTTTTTAAACTATTTTTTTTTAGAAATTCTGTGTACATCTATTCGTGGTGCTCAAAACAATTGTAACCTAAATAACGTTCAATATGAAAAAAAGTCAAGAAAATAAAAATGTTGCTTTTTGATAGCCCTGCAAGATTATCACCGAGGGAGTCATCGTGGCTCAGACGGTGGTGGAATCGGGAATTTACTGTTCATAATCTACTACAGACTACAATTTTTACCAATTTTGATGTATTGTTTAAATGCTCATAATTATATCCTGCAGAACGTCATTAGGCCCGATTTTTTAATTTCACTCTGCGAAATATATTACTTAAACAAATTGAACGTCAAAATTGGACATTTCATGAATACTATTATTTTTCTTCGAAGAAAAGACTTGAGAGAAGTGGCCATCTGTCAGAATTATTGCAGATACACTGCAGGGACATGAATTTCAGGTTTAAGATTGATGTCAATTGTTATAAACAATTAATATAAATAATTACTTTCATACGGTGCTCAACCACAACAAAAATCTTGATCTTAATTAAAAATACCTAAATATCTCGTAGACGTAGTATTAAGAATGCAAAATAACTATTATTTAGAAATTACCATTATTATTAATATTATGATGAACAAATTGGGTTATTTTATTTTTTCGAAGATGTTTTTCTCATCAAACAACTTTCAAATTAATTTTCAATTATAATTATAATTTGAATGATATATATTTTTATTGTTAATAACAGTATTATAAACAAATTAAAAAATTTAGCGTTTTCCATCAGAAAAAATTATTTCTTCTGCTAAATCATATTGCAGTTTTCTAAGTGATTATAAATCATCAAGAAAGTGTGCCAATAACTCGCTATTGTTATTGTTATTGACAATATTTCAAATAAACAGTAATCTGTAGCAAGTTTGCGTATGAATAAGCGGTTTTTTCATAATGTTTATTTTAATGCATCTTGACAGTAGTCTTTAATTAAGTAACTTTCTCAGTAATTCTGAATTAAAATCATTATCAAATAATAATGGAGAATTGTGACTCAGAAAAAAAATATAAAAGAAAAAGTATTTCGCGATGTTATTTCGCTATACTATACTATTGCTATTGTTAATAACAATAACAATAGCGAGGTATTGCCACACTTTCTTGATGATTTATAACCACTTAGAAAACTGCAACATGATTTAGCAGAAAAAATAATCTGTTCCGATGGAAAACGCAAAAAAATTTTATTGGTTCATAATATTGTTATTAACGAATGAAATAAAAAGATTGGGCTTGATGAAGTTTTAAACGGTTTCGTGATTATCTTATGTAAAATAGTGCAGTCACTAATGACCCTGGCTAATGACCCTGGTTACAATAAATTTTAATTTAACAAAATATTTTTCCTATATTTTGAATTGTATAAAAAACTGCACAAGTTGCACGTAAATATTTAATGACAAAATTGTTATTTTTTACATTCTCATTAGAGAAGGTATTCTATTTGTGTAACATCTCCCGCCCCCCCCCCCCTTTACCACCAGTTTTTACTAAATATTTACGTTTTGAGACCCTCTGAACTCGGAAAACAGGGTTTCGCGAATGCGTCTGTAGATTTTTAATCTGTCAGCAAGATAACCTTCGTAGGAATTGGCGGATTAAAACTAAAAAAAAAGCAAATTTGACATACGACACAAGTTACGAAAAAAATGTATCAAAGAAATTTGTTTATCCAAAAAAAGCTTCAAATTTGGTATCAATAATTTTTTGATAGGATGCGTAGTTTTTGTTTCAATCACGAAAAAAAAACATTACCAGCAAAAAAAATTCTTTCGTGGAAAAACGACGCAGGGTAAGAAAAAAGGATAAATCAACAACAATTCTGCATTGAAAAATGTCTACAGTTAGCAATGACTTTTTTATGGGACCTGCAGTATTTGTTTTAATCGTAAAAAATTATATTAAAAAAAATTAATGTTTTGGAAAAACGAATCAAGCTATGATAAAAATTAATAGACAAAAGTTTCTTATTCAAAAAGAGCTAAAAATTTGGTTAGGCATAATTTTTTCATAGGAAGCGTAGTTTTTTGTTAGTCTTGAAAATAACATTAAAAATATAAAAAATTAAATTTTGGAAAAACCACACAAGGGACGAGAAAAAATTAAATGATAGAAATTATTTAACAAAAAAAAATTTACAAATCTTGTATAAACTTTTGTTATAAAAATACATTTAAAATAAATAAAAAATCTTTTTCCTTTAAACGCCGCAGGGTATGTATGCGTATTAAAAATGAGTATTGTTGGTTCTAATCGTTAAAAATAGCAGTGAAAATAATCAAATTTATGGAAAAACGTCACTATTTGCAATAAAATACATAATAAAAATTTTTCTTCATTTTTATGGAATGCGCAAAAAATTTATTGAAGGGATGCATTTTTCTGGACAGTTGAGAATAAAAATCAATGCAAAATAAAGAACAAATATGAAAGTAATTACGAAAAATTAAATTTGTACTTTATTTTACAATATCTAAATAAGCATTTACGGACCGAGCTGCGAAAAGAAATATAAAATACATTTTATATCAAGAAAAGTTCGCATTCCGGACAAATTCGAGTGCGAAGCACGAGATACCTGATGAAAATATGTTCAATAAAGTCGAAGAAGCTTTTAAAAAATAGAATTCACACTCACCAAATTACAGTTGTCCATGCTTTGACCTTTAATTTTAAAAGGTCTGTGCAAAAATGTGGGGAAAGTAAAAAGACCGAGCGTTCAGCCCGAGGCAAATACATGATCGAGTACTCACCGTGAAAGCCAAAAGTCGCACGCCCTACACGCGCTGAAACTTACGAGTCGCGGGTGCAGTGTGTGATGAGACTGCCTGAGTGGCGGGCGGATTTTTTAAAGTTGATAAGCTCTCCTGAATTTAACTACAAATTTTTTTAAGAGGTAGGGATTTTGTCTGGAATTTCTTACCCTTTGAGCACTAGAAAAGTACACTGTGAGCGCGACAAAAGAGATGATGATGATTGAAGAGATATTGAAAGAAGTATGGCGTAGAGTGACGTTTTCCTCATAATTTTTCTATAAAAGATCTAAAAGAATTAAAGAAATGTATTGATCCCATATAGCAAAGTTTCCCCTACTTGCATTATTATAATGTCAATTCTGTTTCATGATTATTATTACAATTAGTATATATAATTATTTTTGAAAAATGAAACAAACAATAAGACAGCTAATTTTTAACTTTAGCCCAATATGCATAAACTGAAAATAGGAAAAACAATCGTGTAAACGCAGGATTAATATTATTAGTATCAACAGAGATGCTTAGGTATTAACTTTCATATTATACACAAATAAATTAATTTTTATCAAAATAAAAAAAAGGCTGATCGTGAGGAAGCTTAAAAGATACACCAGGACAGAAAAGTGTGGCTAAAAATATTTTATAAGAAATGTATGAGGAAGAGTCGCACTTGAGTGAATTACGCTGAAACAAAAGACCTTGGTTAATAATGGGACCGAGTGGAGAGCTTAATATATGATGATTTTGTTACACTCTTCGCCTAGGGTGATCGCTAGATATATTAATCAGCGATTTAGGTCGCAGCAGTGTTTCAGAACGAAAATACTTATTTAAATAAACAATACGGAGATTTTAGTTCGTTCTCAAAAATGTAGAACCCGTTTCTATTACTCCGTTTCTCATAGATTAATTCCTGTCATCAATAGTAACTCATAGGTCTTTGGGATAGATGATTATGGTTCTGATATAAAAGTAGAAAAATTCAAAATGGCGAAAATTTTAGTTTAAATTCGTAAACTTTTTTTATAATTAACATTAAACACACTATGCGGGAGTTTTTGGGTCGCTGATTACGATTCTGACGTCAGAATTTATGTAAGAATTGTTGTCTATTGTAGGGTGCTATCATCTACACACCTAATTATCGGGATTTTACTTTGGATTTAAAATCAACTTCCCGGAAAACTCCAGGTAGCTACTTTGAATTATATTGTAGTTGATTTTACAATTTCGATTCGCTATTTTCAATTTTTCAATCTTGTCTCTGGATTTAAAATAAGCGCCTGGAGTAAAGCCAAAAAACAATTTGTAGTATAATTGTTTGTTTTAAAAAAATTTCTTATCCGCAATATTGGATGCGCCGTTTGATATCTTGAAATTTGAAGTTTGGAATCAGCGAGACAAAAAACTAACAGTTGTAATTCACATATTTATAGAAATTCACATGTCAAATATTAAATGTAAGATCCAAGTTTTCGCGATAATAAATAAACGAAATTTTTTGCCGACAATACCAACTTCAACATATATTTACGAGGTAAGCCATTTCTTTTACTTTTTCTCTATAGGTTTCCTGTATTTGATGAAGATTCTTCTTGAATTAAAATAAGAAGTATCCCTCCAGGTAATTCTTATCTGAAGCTGTTAGATTTTGAGAAACAGTTTCATGCAACCGTCCACTGTGTTGCCGCTATTTCAGAAATCCGCATTAGCCTGTGTGGCAAAGTACCCAGTGCGCCGTCTGACCCCATATGTCATATTTTGATGTTATTCCTAAATTATTGTTTATTGGATATAATATTTGAAAAACTAAGAAATAAAAGTATCTTTAAGAATAGGGTGCATTCAAAGTAATAAACAATTGATTAAAAAATAGATATAATTCTTGTGTTTTTCCTAACTGTCTATTGAAACTCTGATTGGTCGTCTACAATTACGAAATCCCAATCTGAATAACCATATCAATTTTTTCTGTTTCATAAATGTATTACATTATTACCGAATATTGTACGAAATATACTACCCTTGTCAAAAGCTTGGATCCTATGCTACGCATCACGAGATACCACAAATACCCGTGTGTCACATTATTCCACGTGTAAAATTACTCCGTGTATCATATTACCTAACGCTTCATACTGCACCGATGTATACACATTGAAATGTATTCAAAAAATGCAAATGAATTTTTCATTTTAGGTTAATTTTAATCGAAAGTAATACCTAATTTTGTATTATAAAGAATCAGAAGAATTCAAAAGGCTCAACATAATGTAAAGCATTTAAAGAATCATAAAGTTTTTAAAAAATTCAAATGAATTTTACATAATTTTGAGTTGGTAATTTTAATCTCAAGTTATACATCAAACTCTCGGTTTCAGCCCCCCCCCCCCCTTTCCTCTGTTTTCGGCCATTATAGAACTGCTGGCACACGCAGTTTCTCAGAGGAGCAGGGCGAGGGCAGCTGCGACTGTCGACTCAAAAGGGCCACAGTGCACGAGTATCCAGTCCAGTATATTACGTAAAATTATGTTTTCCAATTGGAAACGGTTCAGGCTACCCTTATGTAGTTGCAAGGTAAGTACGAGGCAATCCCTGAAACTGTTCTAGTTTCGTTCCAGAATTTTAGCCTATGTTTGGGAATTTAATGCAAAGAAACTACATATGATAGCTGGAAACGTTTTTTTGCTATTTATTGATACGTTTTTCGACTCCAAAAAATGTAATTTAACAAAATTGTTTCCACATCCGACACCTTGAAGTATCCTTGATCGCACAACTGCAAATATATCACTGTCGACTTTGTGGCAAGGCTTTAGTTATTTAATTTGCGTAACAAGAAAGTTAAATATGTCTTGCTTTCAATGGCGAGATATTGGCTAAGTCCTGCATATGCCTTGCCTGTATTGGCCGGATATTTACAAAGTCCTTCTCACGTCTTGCCTTCATTGCCATTAGATCACTTTCTTCGCGGACGGCCACAAATGCATTCAAAGATCTGAAATGAAATCTGCTTAATTTTAAGTTTTTAATGTTATTTTTAAGCATTACTTAATTCTTGAATTCAAAGGTTAAAAAAAATTCAAAAAATGCAAAAGTAAACGGATTGCAAAGAGTTCTAAAAAATAAAACAAATTAAAATGAATTCAAATGATTTTGAAGAATTAAAAGAACCCAAAAGATTTCAGAAGATTTAAAAAATTCAAAGAATCCAAAAGTATTTAATGAATCATAAAAAAACATGTTCTACACTTTAAAAAATGGAAAGCCAGAGGGTGAATGAGGGAGGTCCCCTTTCCTTTATAGTAAGAATAATTATCATATTTTTTGTAAATATATAAAATTAATTTGACGCACCTGAATTATAAATGTACTGTTAAATACTGCATTCTTTGTGAAGCAATAAGTGACTCTTTATTTGCATATTGATGAATATTAAACGGATTCAAAAGAATTAAGAGAATTCAAAAAATCCGAATGGTTTTAAAGAATTCAGACGAAATATTCGTAATTTTAAGTTATTAATATTAATGTTAAGTAATACTTGATTTTTGAATTTAAAGGTTTCAAAGAATTCAAATCACCATACCAGTGCTACAGATTACAAATTGTTCTAAAGAATACACAGAACTTAGACGAGTTTAAATGATTTTAAAGTATTTAAAGAATTCAAAGAATTCGAGGAATTCAAAAGAATTCAAAGAATCTAAGAATTCAAAAGATTTCAAAGAATTCAGAAGAATTCGAGAAATTAAAGAATTTAAAAGAATTCAAAGAATCATAAAAAAGATGTTCTACACTTTAACAAATGGAAAGCCAGAGGGTGGATGAGGGCGGTTGTCTTTCCTGTGTGAGTAAGAATAATTATAATATTTTTTGTAAATAAATAAAATAAATTTGAAGCATCTATATTATAAGTTTACTGTTAAATACTGCATTTCTTGTGAAGCAAGAAGTGATTCTTAATGTTCATGTTGATGAATTTCAAACGGATTTAAAAGAATTAAGAGAATTCAAAAGTATTTAAAGAATCCGTATGGTATCAAAGAATTCAAACAAATTCTTCGTAATTTTAAGTTGCTAATATTAATATTAAGTAATACTTGATTTTTGAATTCAAAGGTTTCATAAAATTCAAACCACCAAACCAGTGCTACGGATTGCAAATCATTCTAAAGAATACGCAGAATTTAGACGAGTTTAAATGATTTAGAAGAATTTAAAGAATTCAAAGAATTCAAAGAATTTAAAAGAATTCAAAGAAGTCAAAAGAATTCAAAGAAGTCAAAAGAATGTAAAGAATTCAAACGAATTAAAAGAATTCAAAAGAACTCAAAGAGTACGAAAGGTTTTAATTAATTCAAACTAAATGTTCGGAATTTTAAGTTGTTAATATTAATGTTAAGCAATACTTGATTATTGAATTCAAAGGTTTCAAAAAATTCAAAGCACCAAAATAATGCCACAGATTGCAAATAATTCTAAAGAATACACAAAAGTTAAACAAGTTTAAGTAATTTACAAGAATTTAATGGATTCAAAGACTTCAAAAGTATTCAAAGAGATCAAAAGAATTGAAGAATTCAAAAAATTTAAAATAATTCACAGAATCTTAAAAAAACGATGTTCTACACATTTATAAATGGAAAGCCAGAGGGTGGATGAGGGCGGTTGTCTTCCCTTTGTGAGTAAGAGTAATTATTACAGTTTTTGAAAATAATTAAAATAAATTTAAAGCATGTCAATTATAAATGTACTGTTAAATACTTTATTTGTTGTTAAGGGATAAGTGATTCTTTCTTTATATGTTGATGAATTTTAAACGGATTCAAAAGAAGTAGGAGAATTCCAAAGTATTTAAAAGAATTCAAAGAATCCGAATCGTTTTAAAGAATTCAAACGAAATCTTTGTAATTTTAAGTGGTTAATAGTAAGGTTAAGCAATGCTTAATTTTTTAATTTAAAGGTTTCAAAAAATTCAAAGCACTAAAACAGTGCCACAGGTGGAAAATAATTCTAAAGAATACGCAGAATTTAGGCGAGTTTAAATGATTCACAGGAATTCAAATAATTCAAAGAATCATAAAAAAATATATGTTCTACACTTTACACTTTAATTTTTTTATAAGTAAAAAGTGATCCTTTATTTGCAAATTAAAAACTTTTAAACGTATCCAAAATAACTTAGAGAATTTAAAAGTATTCAAGTCATTTCAAAAAATTCAAAAGCATTCACAAAATCCGAATGCATTCAAAAAATTCAAACGAACTCTCCCTAATTTTAAGTTTTTAACATTAATGATAAGCAATCCTTAATTTTTGTATTCAAAGAATACAGAACATTCACGCGTGAAAACATTGCAACAGATTGTAAAGAATTTAATAGAATACAAATAGAATACAAATAAAATCAAACGAAATTGAAGGATTCAAAAGAATTAGAAAGAATTTGAAAAATTCAAAGAATTGAAATTACTTTTTAGTATTAGGTCTTTGCTTTTAATTTGAAGTAATAATATTTGTATTTAAAGAACTAAAAAAAATCAAAGGATTCAACAGAATGCGAACAATTTAACAAAAGTGTAAATATACCAAAGAATTCAAAGAATTAACCAAATTAATAAGATTTAAAAAAATGTTAAAGAATTCAAAATTTCTCAAAAGATATCAAACGAATTCGAAATAATTTTAAATAATTCAAAGAATTAAAATGAACTCATCTTAAATTTAGTTTGTTATTGTCATGTTAAGTAATACTTAACTTCCTAATTTAAACAAATCAAAACAGTTAAACCGTGAATACAAGTCAATAGATTGCAAAAAATTCAAAAGTATTCAGAGAATTAAAGAGATTCGAAAAGTATTCTAAGCATTCAAAAGATTTCAAGGAATTCAATCAATTCCAAAGACTTAACAGAATTAAAAAATTAAAAATAATTTTTAAGAATTCAAAGAATCAAAATCTATTCAAAGAATTCAAATAAATACTTCTTGATTTAAAAATATTAATATCGATTTTAATTAATAATTAATTTTTCAATTTAAAGCATGAAAATCATACAACAGAATGCAAATAACTCAACAAATTACACGGATTTCTAGCGAATTCAAAGAATTAAAATAATTAAAAAGAAATTAAAGAATTTAAAAGCATTCATTGAATTCAAATACATTTTAAATTTTAGTCATTTGCTTTTAATTTTAAATTGTAATTATTATTTGAATTTGAATAATTCAAAGGAATTGAAAGGATTCAACCAAATGCAAACAATAAAAAAAATCGAAACAACCCAAATTTAAAAAAGAATTCAAAGAATTTAAAAAGGCAAAAAAATTTAAAAAAATCAAAGAATTCAAGAGCTCAAAGAATTCGAACGAACTGTAATGACTGTTAAATTTTAGGTCTTTGCTTTTAATTTTAAGTAATTCTTCTTTTTTGAAATAAAAAAATAAAAATAAATTCAAAAAAGGCGAAGAATTCAACAGAATGCAAACAATAGAAAAGAATTCAAACAAATTAATCAATTAAAAAGTATTGAAAGAATTTAAAAGCGGTCAATAATCCAGAAGTATTTTTGAAATAATATAAATATTCGCGTTGTTGTAAGTTGAGGTCAAAATGATTATTTTTGCTTACCAGTTTCTATTTTAAAGCATAAAGTTCAGTTTTTACTAGAAAATTCGAATCATCAGCTGAATCACCGCTACTTTTTACTTATCTTGCTTTTTAATATCATTAGTAGCCATATTTTTCTTATAAAATATGACATAAGTAGGAAGTAAAAAATGGTACAAAATTATTGACGTGTGACATATTGACGTTTCCTTAGCAATTCGAAACAATTCAATAAGTTCATAAAACTGAAACTAATACTTTATATTGTTAATTTTAGTCATAAGTCATACCTTATCTTTGAAATATAATATCTAAAATAATTGAACATTATTTAAAGAATTCAAGAGTTCAAAGAATTTAAAGAATTTAGAAGAAGAGAAAGAATCAAAAACTACGCAAAGAAATTAAATGAATTTTTAATTGTAGGTTGTTTCTTTTAATTTTAAGTAATACTCTATATCTCAATTTGAAAAATTCAAAGAATTCAAACAAAATTCAACGCAATGCAAAAAATGAAAAAGCATCAGAAGCAGTTTAGATATAAAAAAAAATTCAAAAAAGTTCAAAGAATTAAAAAAAAGTACACAGACTTTCAAATAATTCAAAGAATTCAAAAGCATTCAAAAGAATTTGTAGAATCCCGAAGTTATAAGAGAATTTAAAGAAATGCGAAGACTCAAAAGAATTCAAATAAATTCTTAACATTCAGCCTTTCTTCATTTTTCAATTTGATAAATTCAAAAGAATTAAAGAGAATGAGCCAGATTGTAAAAAATATTAAAATAATTCTATGAATGCAGAAGGATTTAAAGAATTAAAAAAAACCCCAATATAATGGAAAGAATTGAAAATGGTTCAGAGAATTCTAAATATTTAAAGAATACAATATAGTTTTTAAATGAATGTGGAGAATTAAAAAGTATTTAAAAAATATTGAATATTAAATTTTTTTTCGAAGAATACAAGTGATTTCAAATAATTCGGATGGTTAAAAAGAATTCACAAAAAGGCTACCAATTACACTATCAAAGAAACCTGAGGTTTTATAAAGTACAAGGTGGCAGCATATGTTTGCGAATTTTTTTTATTTAGACATGTACTCACATTAGAAAATTTAAAATTCTATCGTCGTTACCGACTCAGTCTATACGAAACCGGAAGGACGCTTCTCCTAGCGACCAATACTGCTAGGTGGCGCTAGCATCTTATTCTGAAGTTGTTTTCTCAATATTCAAATAAATTGAAATACAAGGCTCTGTGCTGAACATTGTAAATATTAAAAATTAATATTTATGAATAATATAGCGACTTAAAATGACCAGACAGACTTGTCCCATAATAATACCTATCATTAATAAAAAATTAGCTAGATATTTTAATTTCCCTATTTTTAAATTGGCGGAAAAAAATAACATGGGACGGTCGGTAATACGTGACATCATAATGTATCACATTCCCTTAAGTAAAATAAATAAATATATAAAAAGTAAAATTAATTAATAATCATAAAAAAAATTAAAATGAATAAATAAATCAAATAAATGAATAAATTAAATAAATTAAAAAATAAAATGCATTAATAAATAAAATAAATTGCTAATGAATAATTCAAATAAACTGAATGAAAAATAAAATGCTTAAATAAATAGAATAAATGACAAATATATTAATAAATGAAATTGATGAAAAAATAACATAAATGAAAAATTAATAAAGTGAATGAAAAACCAAAATGAATAATTACTTGAGAGGTCCAGTAAAGAAAAAATTACTGCTATGTCTATGTCTATACTATGTCTGCCATCAAGCCAATGAGTCAGGTTGTATTGAAACTGTCCGCATCATAAAGGTAATTTTAAATCTTGGCAGTCAACAATAGAGAGGCCCTAAGTGCTTAAGAGGTCTAGTAACGAAACAATTACATTTATGTCTAACACTATGTCTACCATCGAACTAATTAGTCAGGTTGTATTGAAACTGCCCGTCTCGTAGAGGTGAATTCATATCTCGGGGGTCAACAAAAGTATCCGTGTCCGTTATAGAGAGTGTCCGTTAGGAAGAGGTAGCCTAACATGGGTTTCCCTACTATACCTTGGATCGGGTAATCACGTTAAGTGTCCGTAAACAGAGGTGTCCGCTCTGGAGAGGTGTCGGTAATTGGAGGTTTCACTGTAATTTAAAAAAATGTAATATATGTATTCATTTTAAGTAGAAACAATTAACAGTTATAGACAAAAAACTCGCAATTATTTTTTTTTTAAATACACCAATAATTTTTATTAATTTGTTTATTATACATTTTTAAAATACATTGTCCCATATTAGGCAAAATTATTGCCGAAGCTCAGCTGCCATTATTGCGCCAATGACGGAATGATAACTATGGCCTGCACTTGGCAGCCAAGGTTTGGCTGCCATTGCCGGCCCAACACTGGGTACCAGTATTGGACCAAGCCTAGCTGCCATCGTCGCACCATTTCCGGATTGATAACTATAGCCTTGACTTGGCAGCCAGGACTTGGCTGCCATTGTCGGCCGAACACTGGGTACCAATACTGCTATAGTCTAAGATCTAAATATATGGCAAAAAAGATAATTAAGAAATAAATATTAATCGATTGGGAGTAGTTTGAGTATAAATATTAATGGTCCTGCTTAGATCAAATACATATATTACAGTTTGAATATTATATTACAAATAAAATTTCTAACGCTACGGGGCATCGAACCTACTATACATCTATATACCTAAATCTATCGCCTAGCAGTCGGGAGTGCTAACCACTGCGACAAAACGACAAGTTGAAACTTTTTGAAAAAGCCATCAAGCTACAGTTGAGAAAAGTTAAAGAACGAAATTTTGAGTTCTCTTTTTCTAATTATTTATTTTTATGCGGCGTTGTGTAAATTTAAAACACACGAAATGTTAACAGGAATATCAATACAATAATGTTTAAATAAATAATTTAAATCGATTACAATTTTTCTTCGCGTAGTATTTAATTTTTTTCCGTTGTAGGCTACTTGAAAACATAAAAAATTTTTAATGATAGAACTGAAAAAATTTCATCGTGAACTTTGACAATTTTTCAATAAAAATCTTTTTATCTTTTGTGTAAGATTTGTTTTTTAGGTGCTAAAAGTAAGATTTTGCGAAATAAAGTGTCAATCCTGGGCCAAGCGTCGGTAGAGGATTGGCAAATAAAAATAGCCAATATATGCTGCCAGCACTGGCTCAAAATCGGGCCGATTTAAATAAAACATGGTTTGCCGTAGTAAAAGTGACACTTGACACAGTAATGTGCCGTCACTGGGTCAGACTTTGGCTGATCCTCGTGAAACATGGTTCCCCGTACTAAAAGTGAGACTTGGCGCAATAGAATGCCGGTACTGGGCCCGGGATCGGTGGAGGATCAGAAATATAAATAGCCAATCTAGGCTGCCAGCACTGGTTCAACACTGGGCCGATTAAAATGCCGATACTGGGCCAATAACTTTAGCCGACCATTGGCTGCCAAAATTGGACCAACACTGGGCCGTGTATTCAGCTCCGGCGATTCGCACTTGGGCATTTTTTGTTATCACTTCAGAGTACAGCAATAGCTAGTGTTAAAATTAAATTTGCGTAGGCCAGCGTCGTGTAGAGCCGAAAATGCACGAGCACAAACCCGCGTCGCTCGACTTCACGATTGGTTTTCGATGGCCAACTGGCTATTATGAGAAGTTTTTAAGTAAATTTAATTCTGCAGGGTGTCAAGAGAATGAAAGTTCATAGGAAAATTTTAAATTATTGTTTTGTAATGAATTCTAAGAGAAAATTGAAAAAGAATTTAAAACATTTTTTATCATTTCATAACATTTTTTTAATTTATTTAAAACATTTTTAAGGAAAGTTTTACAATTTAGTTATATTATATAATTTTAGAAAAATTAAAGAACATAATTGTCATCAACCCTTCACGTAAAATTCTTTTACACAATTTTTTAAGGATATGTTGGTTTAAAAAATGTACTTTCAACTTTGAGTAAGTTTAAGAGTTTTCAAAAATAAATTTTAAGGGATCATTTAAAAAGATTTCAATACATGTCAAACGATTTTAAAGAATGTAAAGAAAGAATCTCGAAGATTCTGAGGCAATGATTTTAATTGCACTGAATTTCAAAGAAAATCAGTAACAATTTGAAAATTTTTAATGATTAGAAGGCTTAGTAGTTGTGACATGATTGAACACAAAACTTTTTCAAGATTCGTGTGAACATTTTTAAGGATTTTTAATTTTTAAAAATATACTTTAAGGAAAAATGTGAGTAGTAAGGGAATTGACGTCAATTAAACATTCATAACACAGCCACACAAAAAAAAAGTGTGCGGATCTGGTAACAAGGCACACGTTTGAATCAGCTTGGGCTTAACCTGGAAAGAGGTCAAACCTATTCTAACCTAAAAAAACCTGACCTAACATAACCTAACCTAACTTAACTTCACATATCACAATTAAACTCATTGTGTTGTCCCGTTGTGTTTGTGGTACCGTTTCATTCAGCTTCGACTTAACCTACATATAGGTTTAACCTATCGTAACCTAACAAAACTTGACCTAACCTAACCTAGCCGAATGAAATTCAACCACACGTATAGCTATGTAAGCGTACGGTTCTCAGCCTTAAATGTGTGCTATATTCAATAGGTTAACGCGATCTTAACCTACAAAATGAATCTAACTTAACAGAACCCAACGAAATTTTGCTTAACGCAACACAACTTAACTTAAGCGCCAACGTTGTAACAAATAAAATTCATTCTATTGTACTACAGGTGGTTACAAATTTAGACGCACATTACTCATATGAAGAAACTTAGAACTACAAGTAGAATTGACCCCATTTCAATTAACCTGACAATGTTTGTATCAATTAAAATGTAGAACTGTAACTTATACATGCAAATAAATAAGAGTTTTATTCAAAAATTTTTTCTCTCTGATTTTCTTAGGCTTAAGGAATATATTTATACTATCTTTCGTGTTTACATTTTATCTTGCTTTTTATCGTAATTAAATTGATTTATAGACCTACTTCAGTCTATTTTCTGCCTGCTTTAACGTGTCCTTTTTTCTTCGATGGAACGATGCGAAGGGTTACCCTTACGTTTAAGACCTACATTCGTTTCCCTTTTCAACATCCAGAAAAAATCAGCCATCATGATCTCGTCCCACCTACCCTGATATCGTTGTTCCATCACTTTTATGTCTTGATGAAAACTTTCCCCTTGTTCTTCGCTGAAATCACCAACATTTTCTGGAAACTTATCCGGATGGGAATCTAGAAAGTGAAGTTTTAAATTCATCAAACAGCCTAACTTTTCGTAGTTTCTTATAATTTTCGTAACAATATTCTCGTAGTCTGAACTTTTTTTGTTACCGAGGAAATTTGCGTTTACTGCTTTAAAACTTTCCCAAGCGTCCATTTTAATTTTCGTAATGTGGCTCACGAAATTAGTATCTCTTGTCAATATTCGAATCTGTGGTCCATCAAAGACTCTTTCTTTCAATTTAGCGTCTGAAACATTAGGGAATTTAAGGGATATATACTTATAGCATTGTCCATCTTTCCCTAACGCCTTGACAAATTGCTTCATGAGCCCAAGCTTTATGTGGAGGGGTGGTAGTAAAATTTTTTCTGGATCAACGAGGCTTTGGCTGATGATATTATGAGAAGCAGGTTTGAATGAATCTCTTAAAGGCCAATGTTTTTTGCTGTAATGATTGGCTCGATCTCTGCTATTCCACAGGCATATAGAGCATAGCTCTCTCGTGAGCTACCAGGTGTATACATATGAAACCGGTATTTTTTCAAGAAAAAAACACATTTATTTCAAGAGAATGATAACAAATATTTTATTCAAAGTATGCGCCCT
>NC_046664.1:120464330-120482942 GCF_010883055.1 Belonocnema kinseyi
GATGTCATATGAAACTTGAAATGTTTGGTATTGGATATTGTTGACAGATGACAGTACGCCAATTAGCACAAATGGTAAGTTCCGACAGTGCCTACAAGTGTGACTACTGGCCGCTAGATGGCAATACCGGTTTCATATGTATACACCTGGTATAGGGATAGGAGCGTAAGTATTCGTGTTATGCAGTAAAACAGCTCTAATGCTGCGTTTTGAGGAATCAATGAAAAGTCGCCATGCTTCGTCTCTGTACTCATTTTTCTTCAAGTGGTTCATTAGTCCGTTAACGTCAGTGCAGTACACTAAAGACGTCTCTTCATCTTTAACGAAAAACTTTCTTAATTCTTTTTCCCTGTCGCGATAGAATGAAACTTTTGTCATTGGCTCTAGAAGATTTCTTCTTTTTAGAAAGGAAGCGGCAAATTCAGCGCCGTATTTCGATAATACAAGATCTCTAATAAAATCATTCAGTTCTAGTTGTGACACTAATATTGCAACCTTCAATTTCATTTTATGCACGCCATATCCGTAATCTTTTTCGTCATTTTCATCGGAATCATCAGAACTATTTTCTGGTCGATCACTGGTTTCACTACCGTCTCCCTGACGTTGACTTTCAACTTCCATTCTATCATCTTCTAAAGCGCTTAAATCAGTCTGGCGTGCATTTTTATTGATTTCAATTGCTCTTGTGACTGTGCACACATTAATGTACAAAATTTTATTTTTATTTTTGGCGTTTAACCCTTTGACGGAATTCATGCAAAAGTAGCATTCTTTCGCAATAACGGGGTTCTTCCATGTGGTTGTTGTAGAATACTTGCGGTACTTTTCGTTGTTTCAATTTTTTAGACGATACAACATAAGTCTGCAGGAATCGCAAATGACGTGAGGAACCCATTTTGCTCCTCGGTGCAGCAATTTACGGTCAAAACCCTTTTCGTAAAGACTTTCCACTTCCTCGTCGATTGATTTTCGCAAACTGCTTACTTCATATTTACTACAAATGTAACAGAATGAATCTGTGCTATTCTTGCAGACATCCGATTGAGAAATGCACGCGGCTTTTTTCCTTGTAGCATGAGACTCTACACCAACCAAGTGATCCATTGATGAAGAGCTACGGTTGCATGATGACGACGTCGGAGAGCCCGCTTTCCCACCCTGACCAGACGCCGATACTGGGGTTTTTCCCTGTATCGTAATACACTTTTTACCTGTGTCTGCCATGACGGCATGAACGCCGTTTACCCAGGGACTCAGCCAATGTGGATCCGTTGCCCACCGTCACCACGTGGAGGTGCCCTGGTTACAGACACAGGCGAATAATGCTAGCAACAAGCGGTTACGAAACTCCAGACATTTACTGCTATTAATGTCAAAATATGAAAGTAATCAAGAACAGGGTTGCCAGCGTAATCGGTTATGTTAGGTCAGGTTTTGTTAGGTTAGGATAGGTTAACCCTCTATGTAGGTTAAGCCGAAGCTGAATGAAACGGTACTGCAAACACAACGGGATAACACAATCAGTTTAATTGTTTTTCGTGAGGTTAGGTTAGGTTAGGTTAGGCTAGGTTAGATTTATTTCTAGGTCAGGCTCGAGTTGACCAATTCGATGTAGCACACATTTGCTACTGGGAAAATATGCTTCCAGAACTTTACGTGTAGTTTAATAAATTTCTGTTAATTCAGGTTAGATGAGGTCAGGTTGTGTTGGCTGAAGTTATGTTAAATAAGATGATATCAGGCAAGGGTTGATCCTTCACAGTTGTCGACATGTTTTTGAAGTGAAAAATTGCATCACTGGCATTATTTTGAAGTTTATTTGCCTCAGTGCATGATTTTTCGTCATTTTTTGAAGTTATGGCTCAACCATGACGTGGTGGGTGATTTTGGATACCGAATTTGGATTCGGAGCCCAAAAAATCCATAGAAATACGTGTGTCTTGTTACCAGATCCGCACAATTTTTTTTTGTGTGGCTGTGTAATTGATGAAAAGTTTTCATTTTTCCATTTTAGTATAAAAAAAACTTATCATTTGATAAAAATCTTAAATACATTTTTATTTGAAGGTTGTGTGGAAAAGAGTTTTATGAAAAAATGTGTTTCAAGCCAAATATGTACAACCGTTTGTTAACATTTTACAAAGTCTTTGTATAATTTCAAAGGCAATTCTTCGTAGTATTTTACTAACTAATGGATATCTTTTTATAATTTCATTCCTGAAATCTATTCCCTAAGGTCAAATATGGTACTAAAATGTTGCAAAAATTAGAAAAATTACATTAACAGAGTACAGTTTTTATTTGAAATTTCACGACGGTTCTTTGTACCATGTGTGAATCTTGGGCAGAATCAAGGAAAAATATTTTAAAATATGTTCCTTAGTTATAAAGATAATATACAAAGACTTACCTTTAGAATTGATTTGTCCTTTTAAGATCATGAGATATTTCTTTATAAAATAATATTTGTTAAATTTATTTTACAATTATTTGCAATTACAATTGTTTTACAATAAAAATAAAATTGTAAAAGCTAAATTTGGTAATAATGTAATTAGTATCTTAAGACATGAAAGGTTTTGTAAAGTGTTCATATATTAAGGAAACATATGAGGTCCAGTTAATAACTTTTCGGCTTTTTCTCTTAAAATCCTCAAAGTTGTGATCATAGCCTAAAATAGCATAAAAAGAGATAAGTCAATAAAGAATCTAGAGGACTTTAAAAATTTTTATTTTATACGATTTTACAAAATATTAGGAAAATTCGAATCTTTTTAAAAATTTTTTGGAATATTTAGAAGCTTAGAAGAAATCAAGAAATATTCCATAAATTTTCAAAAATTTTTGCAAGTTTTTCAATATTTCCAATAAATTTGAAACGACTTAAATTCCTGAAAATATTATTATCTGACTAAAATTTCTCTAAACATTTTGAGAAATCATGCCAGATCTAAAAAATTGACTTATAATCTTCTAAATTATTCCCCGGAATTTTAAGAAAAATAATTTTATCTCCTTGAAATTTTTCGAAATTCCTTTTAAGTCGATGATGTTTTCAAAGTTAATAAGATGATGAATTGATCCATTGTTTTCTCATTTCGAGTTCTACATTATTTTATATCATATTTCTATAAGTATTAATCACAAGAAGAAACAATGATTTGGTATTTTAATTATATCTAACAAGCTGTATTTCGTCGGCTTTGCCCCTTACCGGAGGGAAAGCCGACTGCAGCTTTTTATGAAAATAAAAACCTTTGAAGATAAGAAAATATGATGGTTTGCTTCTGTGGTATTTTATGTACTGGAAAAATTATATATAATAATATCCGACAAGAAGAATAAGTTATTTCATAAATAAAAATAGAGATAGCTGTAATATAACCTCTTATTCGTGGACATTCTTCTAGAAACGGACTTTACACAATGTTTCTACCGTACCAATATAAGAAATCTGCTTACCGAGCACGCTGATTATAATAATATTTAATAGTTTCTTTCATGTAGCCCGCAAGATAAGAGGCTGTTCTACATTGCCGATCATTTGTCGACGAAACTTGTGACACGTGTTTTAATAAATACTATTTACTATTTACTGATTCATTTGATCAGCTCTGCCACGAGTATTCCGTGGTAAGGAAAAATAAGCGATGTCCTATGAGCATTTTTTCACAATGATTGATCTAGCTGCAATTAATGTAATGGTCTTATACTAGTGCAACGTGAATAAACCAAAATTAAACCGCCGGACTTTCCTTAAAAACTTATCCCTGATACTAATCACTCTACTTCTCCAAGAACGCCTGGAGGCGTTTATTTTATTACACTGCCGAAATCGCTCAAGAAATCAATAGGTGCCATTTTAAACATTGACCATATTCCGAAATTCGTACACGTACATTGGCAAAAACGAAAAAAGAGATGTAGACTGTGCTCGGGAGAAAGCGACCAAAAAATTCGGGTATACTGCTCTTCTTGCCAGCGTGCGATGAGTAATGATCACCGGTTGGGTCGCTGCACTGACTGTGAGGTCCGTCCACTCAGCGCCGGCACCAAGTCAAATTGAGGCACCTAGAGCAAGAGTAGAACAAATATCATTGTCCAGGAAAAGTGGGATCGAAAAATAGTTGGAGCAAGAAAAAGACAAGTTTCGGTTCCGCTGTAAAGGCGAACAGATTAAAGTTGGAGGAAAAGAGCGACAACGGAGTCGCTTTTTTCCTCGAAATTTAATATGTTCGTCTCTACCGCGGAGGAAAACTTGTCTTTTTCTTGCTCCAACTATTTCGATAATATTATTATTTCTATCTATTCACGAAGGGTTCTCATTAAGTTCTTCACCATTCGCAGGATATTTTGGGTGGGTTGTAATACCTGTACAGAGTCGATGAGTTTATAGTAATTTCATGTATCGGTTTGATAAGTTCTAGGTCTTATAAGTTTATGTTTCAATTGATGCAAATGTTTCTCTGACGTTGCTTATGAATTGTTTATTACTGATGCAATTTTATAAACTTCACAAAATATTTTAAAAGCTGGAAAAACGTCTGCGACCCTTTCCCCTCAGTTTGTAAATTTTTTTCACAAATGATTTAATAATTAATCAAAAATTTTCTTCTTTCAGCCAGGTTCAAAGATTTCTTATCCTAATAGGTGACGTGTGCCTAAGAAAGGGAGCCTACTCTAAAAAAATCGAATTCGAAATTTTTACACCTTTTGATAGATTGTGTGTTGCTATTTTTAATAAAACTATCGAAAAAATTTTCAGTGTCATTTTGTGAGACTACCCTCTGCTAAAAGTCGCGACTGCCGGGTCGACTTTGACCGCTCGCTTTTTTGCTACTGTAAAAGTTTCGACAGGAAAATTTTGAAAAAATGTTTTCAGAAAAGATTTATTTTTTCCCACATCATTATATGCTATAATAAAAATAACTAAATATGTTATTGTAAAAATTTCGATGGCAAAATTTGGATAAAACGAAATTTCCGAGCAATTTTTTTTCTCTACGACGTTATAGGCTTTGATAAAAACAACTACATATGTCATCGGTAAAATTGGTTTCTTCCAGCAGGGAAGCCACAGAAAATAAATTAAACTACGAGGAATTCATCGAACGGTACATTAAAGTATATAATATTATAATACTTATACAAGTTCTTGCAAACATACAGTTAACGCTGAAAAATACAGAAAAATGAGTGTGATAAGATCGTTAAAATGCTTCAATAAGGTAAACTACGCAAAATGCAAGCTGTAAAGAAAATATGCAAAAAATATTAGTTTTACAAAAAAGTAAAACTGTATTATAATTTTAAAAAATCACCAAAGAAAGCAAAGACGTTTGAAAAATCACGCTATAGAACATGTAGGAACCTTCGCTCTCATTAGTTTTCAGGGGCGCGTTTATAAAATCAGTTGCAACAAAAGTATATGTCAAAAATGGAAGTAGATGTCAGGTCGCGTGCATGTCCAAGAAATTGGTAAGGCCATTTTGTAAAAAAAAAAAATTGTGCTGAATTCTGTTAGGTTTGTGACCAATTGTGCCGCAAATGATTTTTTAAAAAAATTCAAAATTTTAGTCAGAATTAAAAAAAAACTTTTCCGGGCCAGAAACGCCAGTTGATTTTTTTGAAAAAAATAAGAGTTGTGCTGAATTGTGCTAGGCTTGTGGTCCATCGTGCCGCAAATTTTTTTTCAAACAAATTAAAATTGGAGTTAAAATGCCAAAAAAAAGTTTTCTGGGGCAGAAGCGCCATTTTGTTATTTCGAAAAAAAATAATTTGCTGAATTGTACTAATATGCTAGTCTTGTGGTCCATCGTACCACACATTTTTTTTCGACAAAATTGAAATTGAAGCCAAAATTAAAAAAATATACGTTTTCCGAGGCAGTAACGCCATTTTATTTTTTTGAAAAAAAATAATATGCTGAATTGTGCTAGATTTGTGTTCAATTGTGCCGTAAAATTTTTTTTACATTCAAAATTTGAACCGAAATTAACAAAAAAACCATTTTTTGTGACATTACAAAGAAGAATTTTTAAAATGGAAATTTCAAAAATTTGAAAGTTGTGTTGTATTGTGCTACGCGTACAAAACAATTTTTGTCCTACATACTCTTTACTCAGGTCAATATTTTGAAACGAAATTCTAGTTTATTTTTCATGAGAACAATTTTTGAAATAAAAAAAATTTCAATATGCGAATTTCGAAAATCTGAAAGTTGTGCTGGGTTGTGCTAGACCTGCAAAACAATTATATCTCCACACACTTTTCACTCTGGTTAATATTTTTTAATGCAATACTAGTTTTTTTGTTTAATCTGAATAATTTTGGAAATGCAGTTTTTTTCTAAATGCGAATTTCGAAAATGTGACAGTTGTACTGGCTTGTGATTCGCGTACAAAACAATTATTGTCCTACATACTTTTTACTCAGGTCTATATTTTTTAATAAAGTACTAGTTTTTCTTTCATCATAATAATTTTTGAAATAAAAAATTGTTGAAAAACAATTATTGCCCACTGAATAAAAAGTGTGCAAGGCAATAATTATTTTGCACGCCAAGCACAACCCAACACATGTTTTAGATTTTCGAAATTCGCATTTAAAAAAAAAAGATTTATTTCAAAGATTATTTTGATGAAAAAGAAACTAGAATTTCATTAAAAGATATTGACCTGAGTTAAAAGTGTATATGGCTATAATTGTTTTGCACGCGTAGCACAATAAAACACATCTTTCAAAGTTTTGAAATTTACATTTTAAAAATTCTTCTTTGTAATGTCACAAAAAATGTTTTTTTGTTCATCTCGGTTCAAATTTTGATTAAAAAAAAAAATTACGACACAATTGAGCACAAACGTAGCACAATATAGCATATAATTATTTTTTTTTTAAACAAAAAGTCGTTGCCAACCAAGAGCAAGAGTAGAACAAATATCATTGTTCTGAGTTGTCTTGTACAAACAAATTTATACGGAATAAGTACTAATTTGAGTATGAAATATTACTTCTTCTAAATATTTTACTTTTTTATAATTACGAGGATGAGTAGGTTTCGTCTTTCAAAAAATTTCTCGGTATTTTTTGGGTAAATTTTCGATATTATTTGAATATGCCTCTCAGTCAGTTTTGGTATCTTTTTGGGTATTATTTCGGTATTATTTGGGTATTTTCTGGGAAATATGGTTTTGACATTTTTTAATGTTCTAAAATGTAAAAAAAATCTGCCAGCTGCGCGGGGACATTCTCGTTGCTCGCACGCACGCGGCTCGCCAGCTTGATCGCGACTAGGACGCTCGACTGTTGTTTGTCGTGCTGCGCGCTCCATAATATATCTGTCTCACGCTTCGCGCTTGTCAATGTATTTATCTTGTGCTTAGCGCTCGATCATGCATTCGCCTAAAGCTACGAGCTCGGTCTTTCTATTTACCCCACATTTATGCGCAAGCCTTTTAAAATTAAAGGTCAAAGCTTTGAAAACTGGCATTTGGTGATTGTGAATTCTCTTTCGTTAAAGATTCTTTAGCTTAAACGAACACATTCTAATCACGTATCTGATGCTTCGCACTTTATTTTGTTGAAAATGATAACGTGTCTGCATTATGTTCAACTCTATTATATCAATTGTATATTATATTTATTTCTGCTTCTCGTTCTGGGGCTGCTTATTCAGATATTGCAAACTAAAGTACAAATCTCCTTTTCAATGACTCTTTTAATATTTGATCCTTATTTTTCATAACATTTAATTCTTAGCCATCCTAAAAAATGTGTATCATTTCAATACGTTTATATTATTACCATTCATAATATGCATTAGCATTGGAAGAAAAGTATTTTTATTGTCTTCTTTTTATAATTAGAAAAAAGCAAATTCTATTAAAATGAAGATTATTATTAAACATTTTACTGCAACTTGTATTGTTTTCACCAAAATCTTTTTTTTTTAACGTTTAATATATTTTTATAATTAGAGTTAATAACAAACTTGTAGATATTTTTTTGGTAAACAACTATATCAAAAATTATTCATTGCAAATTTGAATGAGTTTTTGTTATTTTTTGGTAGAGCAACTTTTGTCTATTTATTATTTTCATAACTTATGTCGTTTGTCTAAAACTTTAATTTTCGCATTCTCATCGTCATGAGAAGGTATTGGTTTTATGTAAAATATATTATATATTAAATTTGGTATGTAGTCTGTATCGTGTTGGCATGATAACTTTCGTAAGATTGATAAGATTGAATTCTGCTATGGCACACTTTTTTTGAACCTAAAGAGAAAGAAAGAGTTCGTGAGCCAGCTATTCTGGGTGAAAATCCAAAAAGTGAACGCATTTTCATAATATTTGAGACTATTTTTTTCCAAGATTTAAAAATGCTACGTACGGCGATTTAAAGTACTTGAACCTCGAACAGTTTATCCTCATGACATTTTCCCAAAAAAGAAAAAAATCAGAGCTCTAGGATTTTCAAAATCTAAAAACATAAACAAAAATGAAAATTTTAAGCTCAACAACGCATAATATGAAGAAAGTAAAGCAAAAACGTTGATTTTTGAAAGCCCGACAGGATTATCAAGACAATTTTTTTATTTTGTCGAAAATTTAAAAATTCAAATTTCGATCACGTAAAAAGAATGAAAAATCAAAAACTCAATTTTGCGGTCAAACTATGCAAGATGCGAAAAAAAACCAATTAACTAAAATTGCGCGCCCCGAAAATATCTACAAAACTGTCATTAATAACTTTTCGATAGGACGCACAGTTTTTGTTTTTAGTCGTGAAAAACAACATTAAAAAAAATTAAAGTTTTGGATAAACGACACAAGCTATGAAAACAATAAACAGACAAAAGTTGCTCTCGCAAAAAATAGTGAAAACTCATTTAAATTTGTCATGAATCATTTTTGATAGAACATGCAGTTTTTTTTTAAATAAAAAATAACATACAAAATTTAAAAATTAAATTTTTTGAAAAACAACACAAGGTACGAACTAAAATTGACAGACTGAAATTTTTCACCCCAAAAAGAACTATAAATTTCTCATTACTTATTTTTAGATAGGATGATGATTATATTTAAAGTTAAACCATAAACTTTATGGAAAAAGGACACAAGCTAAAATAACATTTTATTTACAACATTTTCCGCCTGAATTACATTTACATATAATATAAACTAATTGAATGATGGAAAAATGACACAAGTTGCAGTAAAATTTTAAACAATAATTTTTATTTTAATATAATGCGCATTTTCTTTTAATGATAAAAATAAGAAAGTGAAAATGCGTTTTTTCTGATACTAATACATATTATGAACGGTAATAATATAAATTTATTAAAATAAATACATTTTTTAGGTTGAGTAAGAATTATATTTAATGAAAAATAAGAAACAAATAATAAAGTAATAATTAAAAAGGAGATTTATACTTTATTTTGCAATATCTGAATAAACAACCTCATACCGACGAACAGAAATAAATTTAATGTACATTTCATATAATAGAGCTGAACACAATGTAGAGAAGTTCTTATTGGCGATGCTTTGACCTTTAATTTTAAAAGGCTTGCGCACAAATATGGGGTAAATAGAAAGACCGATTGCGTAGCGCTAAGTGAATGTATCATCGAGCGCGAAGCGCGAGAAAAATATAATATCGAGCGCGCAGCGCGTGAACCAACAGTCGCGCGCCCCATCTTTTCAGGGCGCACAATTTTAGTTAAATCATTTTTTTCCCTACTTTGAATAGCTTGACAGCAAAATGGAATTTTTTATTTTGTATTATTTTTTGTATGAACAAAATTTATTTTTCAACTTTTCGAACAAATTCAAATATTTTTCATGATAATCTTGTGGGTCTTTCAAATGTTCACTTTTTTTTGTATTTTTAAAATCCTATAATTTTGATAATTTTCTTTTAATTGAAAAAAATCATAAGTATACATTGTTCGTGTTTCCGAGTACTACAAATAGCCGTACATAGAATTTTGTATTCTTGAAAAAGAATAGTCTCGAATATTTTAAAAATGCGCTCACTTTTCGAATTTTCACCCAAAATAGCTGGTGAACGAACTTTTTCTATCTTTTTAGGCCTTAAAAGGTGTGCCAAAGCAGAATCCAATCTGATCAATCTTTCGAAAGTTATCGTGCCTACACAATACGGATTGCGAACTACATACTCCAGACTTCAAACAGACAGGCAGAAAAATTCGTAAAAATCGTTTTTTTCTGAATCAGCAGGACTCAAAACGTGGAGATTTGATGAAAACCGTCAAAGTAAAATTTTACATAAAACCAATACCTTTTTATTAGGATTAGAATGTAAAAAAATACGAAAAACGAAAAAAACTCATCGAAAATCGAAAATTTCCAAGAATTTTTTGACGATTTTAGTGAAATTTTGAAAACTTGAAAATGTTCGAAAAATGTAGGAGTTGCCGAAAAAACGAAGAAACTTCGAGAAAGGACAAATATTTTAAGAAAAACAAATTTCTGAACATTTTTTGGGTTTATTTTTGGGTATTAATACAATATTATTTGGGTATAAACTCGCAGAATCAGTTTCGGTATTTTTTGGGTATTATTTTTGTATTTTGTAGAAAACACAATAATTTATATGTTTTTTATGTTTTAAAACGTTAAAAAAGTAAAAAAAAATGATATTAAAAAATTTGAAAATTCCAGAAATTAAGAAAATTTCGTGATTTAAAAATTTTCTAACATTTTCAAATTTCAGGAACCTTCTTCAAAATTTCTGGGAATTTTGATTTTTCGGGATTTCAATTGTTTTAGGTTTTTCGTAATTTTCGTCACGTTTCCAAAGATTACAAAAACTCCAAAATCTGTTTTTTAGAAAATACCCAAATAATACCGGAATAATACCCAACATAAACCGCAAATGACTTTGCTAATTCTATGCAAATAATACTAAAATACTGCCTAAAAGCTAACAAAACTTACTCCGCGAGTTTATACTTTAATTGTACCAAAATAGTACCCAAAAAATAGCGAAACTGATTTTTTGAGTTTTTATCCAAATCACACCAAAATAATACTCAAAGCATTTTTGTTTAGGAAAAATTAGTTGTTTCAAATTTCAGGATCGGGCCCCTTCATGGCCCAATCATGAATTTCTGGCTGAGTTGCACAATACGTTATATTTATCACGTATTGCTTGAAAAAATTCTATAATCGATATTTTCTATTTATTACAAGAAATCGGTTAAGTCCGTCCTCGCAAGAGGATTAGGAAACCTCACACGTACAAACGGAATCTTGCAAAAGTTGCTGTTGAAACCGGAAGTGAAAGAAAAACTGCGCGAGGGCGAGTAATTCCAGAAAAATCCTTCTGTGCACAAGTTAACTGCAAATGCCAAAAAAAATGTTCTGAGTTCATCGACATTGATCACCAAAGAGAAATCTACACTGCTTATTATGCAAACTCTGATTGGTCCCAAAAAACTTCACTCATTCGGTCGTTCGTGTCTATGTCCCCAATAGCCAAAACAAAGAATGCCTCTAACCCTATTGTTGAAACGAATAAAAGAGACTTGACGTGCATTTACAGACTGCTTGGCAGTCAAGGAATTTCACACCTTGCGTGCCGTGATTTTTTTCTGAAGGTGTTGCAAATTACTCCAGCTAGATTGTACAACTCTGTTCACTCAATCACAAAAAATGTAAGTGCTACTGAAAAACGAGGGAGAGCAACGCCTGCGAATAAAACAAAAGGAGAAGACACTTTGGGAGTAACAAGATTCATCAACTTATTCCCAAGATATGAGTCTCATTATTGACGCAGTCACTCTCAACGACAATTCCTTCATCCCGGTTTGAATCTCAAGAAATTATACAACTTATACAAAGAAGATCGTCAAGCGAAAGGGAAAACAATCTTAAAAGAATCAAGGTTTCGACACATTTTTAACACACGCTTTAACCTGAGTTTGAAGCCCCAACACTCAGACACATGTAAAACTTGCGACAATTTCCAATGCATACTCAAAGGAATAAGCGTTTCCGAGGACATTAAAGAAGAAACCCTTAGGAAAAAATAAGAGCATTCCAATCTTGTTGAACGAGTCAATGCTGAATTCAAGGAAGATGTGCGAAGAGCCGCTGAAAGAGAAGATACCATGGTTTTAAGCTTCGATCTACAAAAAGCACTGCCGACCCCTGTTAATTCGTCGAATATTGTTTATTACAAAAGGCAGCTGTATAACTGTATAACTTTTAGAAGAAATAGGGGTTAAAAAAATGGTACATTTCATATACTTAACATTTCATTTAGTCTTCCATTCTTGCATTGTCCAGTCATAATAGTGTAGATATTTAGGTTTGATAACGCAGCGGTCCCACTAACGTAAAACAAAATGTCATATGATGCAGATTTTTTTGCTATTTTTTAACAAAAAACATTTTTTTCGCTCTATTAGTTTTCGAGAAAACAGGGCGTCGCTAGCTTGCCGGCGATTTAGCGGCAAGCTAAATCGAATATCCGAATGCAAACCTGCCTACTGATGTCAAAAATTGTTTTCAAATCTTGATTTTTGTGCTCTTTCATTATTATTCAATGTCATATCAATCGCTGGTGTAAAATTAACCCCTATATAAAAAACAATACCCTGTAATGAAAGAAAGGATTAAAAGAAAGTCGATATCTACATAGATGGAAATTACTTATAAAATAGTGAAATTTTGAGTGGAGGTGCTAATAAAGACAACAGCTCCACTATATAAAACTAAAAATAAAATAAAAACAAACACGTTAGAATTTAGAGGTTTTTTGGACTCTTGAACGTAACGAGAATCAATTTTCATAAACCACTTCTACTAAAAAATAAAAATACCCCCTTTATAAAAACTTTATTATCAAATCTGGAAAACAAAAAATGCACCAGATTTTGGGCTCTCAAATGCACCAAATAAAAATTCAGAAAAACCACCGCTATTTGCAAAAATACCAACCATATTAGTAAAAACTTAAACCTCGATATTAGCATTTTTGAGAAGCCCAAAAATCAGAGACTCCATTCACGCTAGAAAATTCTCAAAAAGATTATTTTTTCATAAAGTCATATCTACGTGGTAGAGAAGGGTTGATTTTAGACGTCAGGGGTTGGAGCCCAACAATCAGAGACTCTATTGACGCTGGAAAATTCCCAAAATGATTATTTTTCTACAAGGTTATATCTACGTTGTAGAGAGGGGTTGATTTTAAACGTTAAGGATTGGAGCAAAAAAATCGCAGTGGGTATTTTCGAGGAGCTCAAAAATCAGAGACTTCATTGACACTAAAATCCTCAAAAAGATTATATTTTTACAATTTTAAATCTTCAAGGTAGAGAGGGGTTGATTTGAGAGATTATAGTTTTGAGCCCAAAAATTGAAGAGGGTGTTTTTGATGAGCCCAAAAATCATAGACTCTATAGACACTGGAAAATTTTCAAGAAGATTATTTTGTGACAAAAAATTCATATCTACATGGTAGAAAGGGGTTGATTATAGACGTTAAGGGTTGAAGCCTAAAAATCGGAGAGGGTATTTTTGCGGAGCCCAAAAATCATAGATACAATTAGATATGATTAGATATTTCTTAGATATGACTACTTAGATATAATAACTGCGTAGTAGAAATAATATTTTTCGGAATTTTCCAGCGTTACTACACGGAGAGAAATTTCAATAGATTAATTCACGGAAGCACATGATTTTAGAGCAAAAATTTTTGCGTGATTTAAAGTCTCAGACTCTGTGATCTAAAAGCATAGAACTCGAGACCTCAGAGAAAAGGGGCTACATCTTAACAGGCAATCATGACTTTGTCTAAAAATAATAGTTTTCAGAATTTTCCTGTGTTATTACATTCTCTGATTCTCTGACTTAGATATGAAATTGTCAAAAAATAATTATTTTGAGAATTTTCCATTGTCAATCGAATCTCTGATTTTTGGGCTTCTCGAAAATACCTACTCCGATTATTGGGCTCACCTCTAATCTCTCAAATCAATCCCTTTCTACCACGCAGATTTGAAATTGTAAAAAAATAATCTTTTTGAGAATTTTCCAGTGTCAATGGAGTCTCTGATTTTTGGGCTCTACAAAAATTCCAACATCGAGGTTCAAGTTTTTACTAATGGTTTGCTGTTTTTGTGCAGGTTGGTGGTTTTTCTGAATTTTAATTTGGTGAATTCGAGAGCCAAAAATAAGCCCGAAATCTGGTGCATTTTGTGTTTTGCAGATTTTATTTTTCGCAAGGGGGTGGTTTTTTGAAAATGGGGGTGTTTTTTTAATTTTTTTCGTGCATTCGGTAGTCCAAAACAAGCCTCAAATCTGGTGTTCTTTGTTTTTTCCGAATTTAAATTTTTATATAGGGGGTAGTTTTACTTTCAGTAGGGGTAGATTTTGGAAATTTATTGTTGTTGCTTTCAAAAACCCAAAAAGTCATAAATTCTGACGTGTTTTTTTTCTTTTAATTTTCATACATTGGAGGTGCTAGGTTTATGCAAGCCAGCACCTCCATTCGAAATTTGAATTTTCATAAAAAGTAGTGGAGCCCAAAAATAGACAATACAGACCAAAAAAGTCCAAAAAAATCCCAAAATTCTGATATCGAGCTTCGCGCTCGAAAATGGGTTACCTTGCGCTTTGCGCTCGGATATTTATTCTTTGCATTTGGAATGCTTGAATAAAACTTTATCAAAAAGATCTCTTTTAAATGGCAGTATTTATATGCGTCTTCATATTTTGAATTGTCTACTTAATTAATTATAGTCGAAGATTAAGTTTCTCAAAGCTCTGAAGGCTTTAAGGTACACATTCTCATCGTGACACTCGCGCTGCGCGCTCAATTTCCAACAGACATTTGTAAACAGGTTTTGTTGAATCCCGTAACTTTCGTCGCTTTTCCACAAAAATTTATTATATATGTATATATATATATAAATTATTTATTTTTTATTTTCAATGTTATTTTTCACAAATGAGGCAAAAAGTGCGCATCCTATCAATAAGTGATTCTTAACGAAATTGTAGATCTTTCTTGGGATAACAATTTTTGCTGATTGATCTTTTTTTCGTATCCTACATAGTTAGTCCACAAAATGGAATTTTGGATTTTTCATTGTTTCTTGGGGAATCAAAATTTGAATTTTTGATTTTTCAAGAAAATCCAAAAATTTGTTATGATAATCTTGTAGACTTATAAAAAAACAATGTTCTTTTAATGACTTTCTTTCATATCGTGCGTTTTTTGGCCTAAAAATTGGGGTTTCGGTTGATTTAAAAAATATTGAAAACGTCATAACTCTGAGAATTTTCTTTTTATCAAAAAAACTCATTCGAATAAATTGTTTGTTCTTTTTATTACTATAAACTTCCGTACATAGAATTTTCAAATTCAGAAAAAAGTGTTCTAAAAAATTTTCGAAATGCGCTCACTTTTTAAATTTTTATCAAAAATGGCTGGTTAACGAACTCGTCCTTTCTTTTAGGGCCTAAAAAAAGTGTGCCAAAGATGGATTTGATCCTTTCATTTTTTTGAAAGCTGTCGTGTTTACGGACGGACGGCCGGCCGGCTGGACAGACAGATGGACGCCATCGTAAAAACCTGATTTTCGGATTTAGGGGGTCTTGAAACGTGAAGATACGTTGAAAAACTATGATGTCAAATTTCGGACAATTCTAATACTTTCTCAATCATAAATGATGAGAATGTAAAAAATTGGGGAATTTCATTAGTAGAAGTGCTAGCTTGAGAGACACAATTGTTGCGTTGAAAGTTGATTAAGGGCATTAAAAGGTGCATCGAAAAAGATCAATTATATACTGACCTCCACAGGGTATTTCGTAAGTCCGGGAGTCACCTGAAATCTCAGTGACCAGCCCCTCGGGTTAATTTTACAAAAGCGATTGATATGACAATGGAGAATAATAAAAGAGCACAAAAATCAAGAGGACAAATAATGTCTCAACAGTTAATGTATACAATTTTTGGCATCAGTATGCAAGTTTGCATTCGAATACAAATACGGGGTATGTTTTTGTAACTATTAGGCGTAAGCAATAATTTTTCTTCTCACTTATGCTTTTAAAATACCGTGTTTATATTTTATAAGTGTTTTCCATTTCGATCGTTCCTTTATTTAAAATACGTTTTTGCAGCATAGGGGGGTTGCAATTTAAAATAAGGGTTGATTTCACAAAAGTTTTTTATATCACATTAGAAAGCAAAAAAAATAGCAGAAAAATCTAGCCTAGTCATTTTTTTAATACTTTTTTTCATTACAAAAAAATAGCTAAAAAATCTAACCTAGTCATTTTGTTTAATAATTTTTTTAATGATTTTTATAGCCCGGTTTTCTCTAAAACGAATAGAGCAAAAAATAATTTTTTGGTAAAAAATAGAAAAAAATATGCAATATATGACATTTTGTTTTTTGTTTAGTGGCACCGCTGAGTTTTCTGACCTTAAATATTTATCACCATAACATCTCTATACATTTTCAAATTGTTGTGATTTTTGAAAAATGTGAAAACTTAGCTATAACTTCAGTAGTTTTTCGGATTTTCTAACGCTTCCCGATTTAAAAAAATGTATCCACTTAGTTATAAAAAATTTAGAAATTCTTCATTTCTCTCTAAATTATGATTCTACATCTTATTTTTTCTGCATACAAGTACGTATGGGATGAGTCGATCGCTTCGCGTGGTGGCCACGAAATTGGTTCTTGCCTTTTACGGCATTTGCAGGAGAACTTCAATCCCAACATCAGTACAATCAAGCTATACTCTGATAGTTGCGGAAGGCAAAACAGGAATATTAAGGTTACCCTGATGAGTTTGAAATAATCAGCGGAACTCGCAAAACTACGCGCTTTTTCGTAGTGAAGAAAATGCAACGCAAACACTTTGTGTCCTCGCCCGAATTACAAACACACATTGTTAACAGAAAGAAAGACGTCAACGGGCAAAAAGTAAATGGGTTGCAAGCACGTTCAATTTGCTACAAAAAACAAAAAATACTCAGTCTTTTTATGAAAAACGATAAAAACGAATCGCAAGAAATCTGTTTGAATAAAAAGAAAACGGAAATCTCCGACTTTGCAAATGCAGATTTACTTTTAGCCTATCCAGAGGGTAATACGATTACAGAGGCGAAATGGGAGAATCTTGAAGAGCTAAAAATGCTCATACATGAGAATTTCAGAATTTATTATGAGAATTTGATATATAAAGCTGGGTCCGATGAGAGAGATTTCGGAATGGCTGACGGTGAAGAAGATGATATGTAAACAATGATAAATATGTGTAGAATATTTTGTTTTAATGATAGCGTAAATTGCTTTGATAAAATTTTCTGCCTAAATGACTTGCTTTCTCTAAAGCTATAATTTACGTATAGTATCACAATATAGTAATTTTTATTGAAGCCTATGTGGTTTTTGTGATTAAAAAAATATATGTTCAAAACGGTTTCTCAAAAATTTATTCTGAAAATTTTTACGATAACATATGTAGTTGTTTTTATTGGAGCATATAACGCGATGGGAAAAAAAAATTTCTTAACATTTTTTTTTAAAGTTTCCTATCCAAATTTTTACAGTTACAAATGTGGTTGCTTTTATTGAAGCCTGTAACGCTTTCAGGGGAAAATAAAATTATTTAGAAATTTTTTTTTTTAATTTTCCTATCGACATTTTTATAGTTACAAATGTATATGTATATAACAAAACATTTTATATATAGTATTAACAGATGTTTTTTATTGAGCTCTGTAACGTGATGGGAAAAACAAAATTACGAACATTTTTTAAAAAAATTTTGCGATGGACATTTTTACAATAAGAAATTTAGTTGCTTGAGCGGGCCTACGGCCTACAACTGTTGGCCCTCGCGCTCCGCGCTTCAAAGTATAATTATCTCGCGCTCCTTCGGCTTTAACGAACATGCGTTTGTATCAAAACAGACGTAGTTTGATTGCCTCGTTTAAAAAATGTGCGCGGGTCTGGTCACTGAGATTTCAGGCAACTCCCGGACTTACGAAATACCCTGTGGAGGTCATTAAGAATCTCTAAATTATATTGCATTGTTCCTTGGTTAGTGCCAAAGTTAGTCTCAGGAAGGCTTAGTGCGTCAAGAAAAGCCTCGTTTCATCCGGCCGGTTCGGCGAAATGCCCTTCGGAAAGATTCGAACTCTGTCGGAAACACTCGGGAGATTTGTTTCGAGTACCCCGCGATTAACTTTTCGAGGAAGTCTCGTGGTAAGTCTCAAGAAATCTGGAGTTAGTCCGAGTGAGGTCTCTAACAAATCTTCGTTATTCCGGTGGCAGTCTTCATTAGTCTGCCTCCCTGATTTGTGAGTGACCAGCCCCTCGAAAATTCGCATTCTTTGTAAAAAGTTTTGTTTATTAAACATTATATTGCAACTACTGCCGTTTCTTAAAAATACTGAATTTCTTCATTTTCAATTTAATTTTTACGATTTAAACGCCACACATACGGTCTACACATCAGTCTTACCTTTTTTTAACTTCCAAATTATATCCCTAACTTCAGTGATTCACGAAACTTCGATTGATGAGGTGTTGCGGGCGA
>NC_046664.1:120482952-120490228 GCF_010883055.1 Belonocnema kinseyi
GAGTTAGTTTAAACCGGGAATAATAATTGGTTAGTGTTTTATTGCAAACACATTTATATAATTAAAAATCTTTGAAATGCTGTAAAATAGTTCGATGAAAAAATTCAATTTTTGATTTTCCATTCTTTTTATGCTGTAGAAATTTGAATCTTCGATTTTTTAAGAAAATTCAAAAAGTTGTTATGATAATCTTGTAGGGCATTCAAAAAGAAATATTTTTCTTATCTTGACTTTTGTTCCTATAGTGCGTTATTTTGCTTCAAATGTTAATTTTCGTGTGTTTTTTGGAATTTAGTAAATTTTATAACTCTGGTAAATTTTGGTTTTACCAAAAAACGTTATCAGGATAAATTGTTCGTCTGTTTGAATACTATGAATATACTCACAAAATATTTTTGTATCCTGAAAAAAGTGGACTCAAAAATTTTCAAAATAAGCTCACTTTTTAAATTTTTATCCAAAATGGCTGGTTCATAGACTTGACATTTATTTTAGGACACTCAAAGAGTATACCAAAGGCCAATCGAATCCGTCAAATCTTTCGAAAGTTATCGTGCTAACAAACTAAAAATCTACAGATACGCACCCACAGAAAGACAGACGCATTCGTAAAAACCGGTTTTTCGGATTCAAGTGGTCTCGAAACATGGACATTTGACAAAAGCGGAAGGGGGGTCAAATTTTATACAAATCTAATACCTTCTTTGATAAGAATTTAAAAACAATTTTTCGCGAAAATTTTGTTTTTTAAATTTTGCTATCGATATTCTTACAATAACAAATTTAGTTTTTTTATTGAAGCCTATAACGGTGTAGACAAAAAACAATTTTACTCTGAAATATTTTTTCCAATATTTTCTTGTCGAAATTCTTAAAGTAATAAACAATTTTTTAAAGAATTTTTCTGATCAATTACACAGCCACACAAAAAAAGTGTGCGGATCTGGTAACAAGACACACGTATTCCTATGGATTTTGGGGTGCTGAATTCAAATTCGGTATCAAAAATCACCCATCACGTCACGGTTGAGCCATAACCTCAAAAAATGACGAAAAATCATGCACTGAGGCAAACAAATTTCAAAATAATGCCAGTGATGCAAATTTTCAGTTCAAAAACATGTCGGTAACTGTGAATTATCAACCCTTGCCTGATATTAACTTATTTAACATAACTTTACCCAACAGAACCTGACCTCACCTAACCTGAATTATCAGAAATTTATTGAACTACACGTAAAGCTCTGGAAGCATATTTTCCCAGTAGCAAATGTGTGCTACATCGAATGGGTCAACTCGAGCCTAACCTAGAAATAAATCTACCCTAGCCTAACCTAACCTAACTTCACGAAACACAATTAAACTGATTGTGTTGTCCCATTGTGTTTGCGGTACCGTTTCATTCAGCTTTGGCTTAACCTACATAGAGACATATTTTTGAAGTGAAAATTTGCATCACTGGCATTATTTTGAAATTTATTTGCCTCAGTGCATGACTTTTCGTCATTTTTTGAGGTTATGACTCAACCATGACGTGATGGCTGATGTTTGATACCGAATTTGAATTCAGTGCCCCAAATTTCATAGGAATACGTGTGTCTTGTTACCAGGTCCGCACACTTTTTTTGTGTGGTTGTGTTATTAAATCATTTGTGAAAAAAATTTACAAACAGAGGGAAAAGGGTCGTAGACGTTTTTCCAGCTTTTAAAATGTTTTGTGAAGTTTCTAAAATTGCATCAGTAATAAACAATTCATAAGCAAGGTTAGAGAAACATTTTTATCAATTGAAACCTAAACTTATAAGACCTAGAACTTATCAAACCGATACATGAAATTACTATAAACTCATCGACTCTGTACAAGTATTACAACCCACCCAAAATATCCTGCGAATGGTGAAAAAACTAATGAGAACCCTTCGTGAACAGATAGAAATAATAATATTATCGTAATATTTGGAGCAAGAAAGGGACAAGTTTTCCTCCGCGGTAGAGACGAACATAATAAAGTTCGAGGAAAAAAGCGACTCCGTTGTCGCTCTTTTCCTCCAACTTCAATCTGTTCGTCTTTACAGCTGAACCGAAACTTGTCTTTTTCTTGCTCCAACTATTTTTCGATCGCACTTTTCCTGCACAATGATATTTGTTCTCCTCTTGCTCTAGGTGCCTCAATTATAAAATGGAATACGCTATATTTTTTTCCAACTACGAAAACTCACTAAAAAGGATTATAATGCGATAAACGATAAGTTGAGATTTTTTGCTTTTTTCTTGCTCTATGATGACGTATATTACGTTTCCCAGAAAACTACCTCTAAGTCTTACACAACTAACCCCTGTGATCAAAAACGTTTCCAACTGACAAAACTACCTTCAACAATGTAAACATGTTTTATGGCTTCAAATTAATCACATGACACTTGAAAGTTTCGCGCTTTTTATAATTTCCCCAAAACTAACCTTCCACGTGAATGTATGCAGCAGAACATTTATATGTTTGAAAAAAGTATTAAAAATAATCAACTTAGATGAAACTGTTAGCTAGGCTTTCCAACTTTTAAACGTTTTTGATGACAATGGGAGGGTATGTATAACTTAGGGGTAGTTTTTGGGTAACGTATTATATATTTTTAGAGAGCAAAAAAGAAGACAAAAATATCTACTAACAGTGTTTTCTATGTTTTATTAATTTTTATGCTTTTTTCATACATATATATGTTACGCTCAAGTGGAAGGGTAGTTTTTCGGGATAATTTAATAGAGGGGAAAATTTTCAAGTCTCATATAATTAATTTGTTATTCTAATTCATGTTTACATTGTTCAAAGTAGTTTTCCATCTTTTACACGGTTTCTGATCACGAGGGTTAGGTAGGATGACTTAGGGGTAGTTTCTCGGGAACGTATTATATATTATTAAAGAGCAAATAAAGTCGAAAAAAATATCAGCCAGCAGTGTCTTCTAAGTTTGCTTATTTTTAATGCTTTTTTCATACATATATACGTTCTGTTGCATACGTTCACGTGGAAGGGTAGTTTTGGATATATTATAATGAGAGTAAAATTTGCAAGTTTTATCTGAATAATTTTGAGTCCGAAACCAGTTTTATATTGTTCAAGGTGGTTTTTTAACTTTTAAAACGTTTTTGATCACGAGGGGTGAGTATGTATGAATTAGGTGTAATTTTTGGGGTACGTATTATAAATTATTAGAGAGAAAAAAAGAGCAAAAAAATGTCAACTGACAGTTTCTTCTAATTTGAACTATTTTTAATGCTTTTTTCATACATATACATGTTCCGCTGCATAGATTCAAGCGGAAGGGTAGTTTTTCGGGAAAATTATGAAGAGAGGAAAATTTTGAAGTGTCATGTAATTAATTTAGAGTTCTAAATCATTTTTGCATTGTTCAAGGCGGTTTTCCCACTTTTAAAACGTTTTTGATGACGAGGGGACGGTATGTATGACTTAGAGGTAGTTTTCGGGTAACGTATTATATATTATCGGAGAGCAAAAAAAGAGAAAAAAAATACCAACTAACAGTTTCTTCTAAGTTTGATTATTTTTAATGCTTTTTTCATGCATATAAATTGCTCTGCTGCATACGTTCACGTGGAAAGGTAGTTTTGGGGAATTTCTGAAGAGAGCGAAATTTTTAAGTATCATGTGATTAATTGGTAGCCCTAAAACGTGTTTACATTGCTGAAGGTAGATTTCCCATTTTGAAAACGTTTCTGATCACAGTGAGTAGTGTAAGACTTAGGGGTAGTTTTTTAGGAAACGTAGTGTATGTGATAATAGAGTAAAAAAAAGCAAAAAAATCTCCACTTATCGTTTATCGAATTATAATAATTTTTAGTGAGTTTTCGTAGGTGGCGGCGAGTGGACGTCCTGCTAGCGCCACCGCCCTTTTCTCCGAAGTTTAAAGAGCAAAAAAATTTTTTTAGCATAAAATTAGAAAAAAAAAGCTAAAAATATGGCGTATTCTATTTTATAATTTGCTTTGGTTGGCGGCGCTGAGTGGACGGACCTCTGACTGTGCGTCAGCACACGAATAAAATTTATAAATTCAAAATTAAAAGAAAAACAATATAGACTATTCCTTTTTACCTTTCTGAACGTTTGCAACAATTCTTTTGTTTGTTTAGAAGACATACAATAAAAATAGCGTTTTTGTACTTTTCAATTTTCTGATTCTTCATCCCTCCGAATAATTAAATTTTTTTAAAGGAATTGAAGTGGCATATTTTTTTTCTGATTCTCCAACATTTCATCTTTAAAACCCTAGAAGAAATTTAAAAAAATGAAGCAACAAAAAAATTAAAAATTAAACTCTATTTCCGCAATTTTACGCTTTTTTCGTCGGACTCTTTGCAAAAACTTGTTTATGAAGTATATATATTTTTTAAAAGTATTTTTGTTCCTAAGGTACTCTGAACATCTCGAAAAAAAGATTATGACCATCACTGTTGACACAAATAATTTTGTAGGGTGTAGGGCACATCTTAAACTTGATGGGGGTCACTGAACCCCAGTATGGACTCGATGAGTGCTCAAATATGTGTGGACTTCTGGGGTTCATAATCTTACCAAATTTAATATTATAGGCGCAACAAGGGGCGAAAGTCGACAATTGCACGAGTGTGAAGTTAGCTGCCGGAGCGAAGCGTGGGTAGATATCACACGAGTGAAATTGTTGTCTCGCCCCGAGTTGCCAGATAGAGGTTAGAATGACACGCTGGAGAGTAATTAAATAGTATATTGCGTATCAAGCGGGAGAAGGTGGAGGGGGGTCCAGAGTGAAACCCTGGTGGGGGAAGTAAAAAAATCGTTTTCAACTTTACCGATAAGCGTCACAGAACAAAGTACCGACATTTTCGTTGATGGTCCAGTGTTTACCAATTAAGACGTGATATCGATGAGGTTATAAGCAGTTATTGATTTTTCTGTTCGCTCTGCTCTAACGCAATCGCAATGGGGAGGCTGCTGAAAACATCGATCGATCACGATCGAAGGTGAAAACTGAAGTTAGCCTCTATTCTTGAAACGAGGTTCGATAAGAGGGAAAATGGCTGCATTTAAATTTTAGGAAATACTTTCATGTTAAAAAAAAACTTTTTAAATTTTTTCTCAAATTAATTTAAAAATAAAATCATTATATAAAATAATAATTTTTCACATGAATCTTGAGAAAATTCTGTTGCTAATCAGACCTTGTAAGCTTTCTAATTTTTAAAAGTTAAAATTGATCTTTTTTAAATTGAAAATCCGACTATATGTTTAAAACTGGAACTATTCTGTTGTAAATCCGATTGTTTTTTTTTTTTAATTTTGGTTCAAAATATTTTTCAGTTGAAAATTCATGCTTTTTAATATAAAATAATTCTTCTTGTTTGAAAAATGATTTTTTGGTTTATAATTTATCTGTTTTGTTGAAAATTTGATTTTTTGGTGTGTTAAAAAAATCATTTTCTCAGTTAAAAATTCATCTTTTTGGTAGAAAATTATTCTTCTCGTTTAAAAATTCATCTATTTTAATTAAGAATTCATTTCTTTGGTTGAAAATGAATATTTAGATAATTTTTTTTGTACAAAACGGTTGAAAGTTTATGTATTTTTTTGGAAATTAAACTATTTTTCTGCAAATTTTGTTGCCGTAAATTAATTTTGTTTCAACTGATGATGTAACCATTTTACGTTTAAAAATGGTCTATTTGTTAAAAATTAGTTTTTTGTTGTTGTTTTGAAATTGATCTTTAAAATTTTCAATTACTGTTTTCGGTAGAAAATTACTGCATTGAAAATTAAATTATTTTTTTGCATATTTCTTCTTCTTTTTTGGATTGTTTATTCAACATTAATTTTTTGAAAGGGAAATTTAACTTTTCCATTTTTGGTTAAAAATTTATCTTTTTTACATGAAAATTAACTTATTCGTTAAAAATTCCATTTTTCATCTGTAATTTTAACTAGCCCATTTTTGGTTGAATGCTTTTCGTTTTATATTTTAATTTTCTTCTAAAGATGAAAATTGATCGATTTAGTTGACATATTTTTCTTGAAAAATTATCTTTTTAGTTACAAATTTATTTTCTTTGGTGGTGAATTCTTCTTCTTCTTTGAAAATTCATCTGTTTTAGTTCAAAATTTATTTCTTTAAATTAAAATTCGCATTTTTTGGGTTAAATTTAATTTTTCAACTGCAGACTGAAGTATAAATTAAAATTTTAAGTTGAAAGCTGTTTTTCTTTAAAGTCATTTCTGAGGTTGAAAATTTAACTATTTGGTCGAAAATTCATTTTTTAGCTATTAAAAATTAATTCGCCGTAAAACACCGTAGCATAGATCGACTTGGAAATATATACACTAGGGTGGTCCAAAAATGCATGGCCAAATTTGTTTGCATACTAGAGGGCAACTATCCCTCCCATTTTGTTCCAAATCCGAAAAAAGAAATTCCCTATTTTTTTTTATCTTAAGAAGTGCCGGTTTTAACATGAAGTTTCTCATGTAAAATGCATGGGGAAAAATCAGTTTATTTGAGTTTTTATAGAAGAATTTTTTAGGGTTTGAAAAAATGTGACCGGAAAGTATGGGAGCCTGTAGACTCTGTTGAGAATTATCTAATGAAGAATCTCATCTATCAAATGTATGGGTTTGATACCCATAACACACACCCACGAGTACCTGAAAACTGCCCTTAAAACAAAAAATGTTACATGGGGAAAATTACATGGGAAACTTCAACTCAAAACCGGCACCTGTTCAAATAAAAAAATAAAAATAAAAATAAAAATGAGGGAATTTCTTTTTTCGGATTTGGAATGAAATTGGGGGTTCGTTGCACTCTGAAGAAAAAAATCGTGTTTGAGCCACCCTAATATACACGTGTAAATTAGGCACTGGAGATGGTTCCTACCGCAAACTGAATTGCTAATTGCTAATATTGTTTGGAATCCGAGACAGGTCCTCAGGTTATGGGGGGGGGGGGGGGGGGGGGGGGGGGGGGCGAAGTAGTGGGACAGGTGGGGAGATCGCAGTCGCAGTTTTCAACCAATCAGTATCAAATTTCTCACTAATATTCTTTGGGCTCTCGGACAGGTCGTAAGAGTATTGGAGGGGAAGATGTAGTGATGGGGTAGGGGCACAGGTTTTAAATATGTGAAATCAATTGGCCTAAAACGTATGATGCTTATGAAAATGCATAGTTTTTGTCAATCGGCACCAAATTTTGCACACCTATTCTTTGGACTCCATCCAGGTCTTAAGGGTATGGGG
>NC_046664.1:120490328-120493253 GCF_010883055.1 Belonocnema kinseyi
ACAATGCGCCTGTTCATTCATGCTTAGTTGCACAAGCAAAATTGCATGAAATCGGCTTCGAATTGGTTCCTGAGCCACCGTATTCACCAGACCTGGCCCCCAATGACTATTACTTGTTCCCTAACCTGAAGAGATGGCTCACCGATAAGCGTTTTTACTCAAATGAGGAGCTCATAGCTGAAACTGAGGCGTATTTTGGAGACCTTCCGATCGAGTACTTTTCGGACGGTATCAAAAAGTTAGAAAATCGTTAGACTCGCTGTATCGACCTAAAAGGAGAGTATGTTGAAAAATAAAACCGACTTTGGCCAAAAAAACGTATCCGTGTTTGATTTTTCAGGAACTTATCAGACTGCCTAGTACACAGACTATTTCTCGACTTTTCTTACGAATCATTGATCAATTGAATTACGTCTTGTTTCCTATCTCTTGTTTTTCTACAGAGGAAATTGACGTTCGGTAATATCTTTTGTTTTTTGAACAATTCTGCTCAACAAATGCATTTAATATGTAACATTAACTATTGAACCCAAGAAAATAGATTTCTTCTATACGAAAGAATTATTTTAAGAATTGATTGATCATGATTATTTATAACAATAGGTAATGTTGTTAGATATCAGTATATTTCCTAGGAGTTTCATCTTTTACAATATAATCGACATTTCGGCAAGAGATTCTACCTATTTGAAAGCGTCTATTAAATGCATTTGTTGATCAGAATTAGTAATAAAAATGAAAAATATTGTCAAACGTTAGTTTACTCCATCAAAATATTAATTTAGGGATCAAGTGAACAATTATGCAAAAAAATGGATTTTTTTATCAAAGAGTTACCGTTTAATGCATTTGTTAATCTGTATTGTTTATAACAATTTTAATATATTTTTATTGTCCATTTCTGTCATGTAACTTTCACTTTTGAAGGCAAACCTAATAATTGCGCAGAAAAAATGCATTTTATATATACAGAACGCTTATTTATTTAATTTGTTTATGAAGTTTGTTTTTAACATTAAAAAAAATTATAATTTAGTGTTTAATTTCAAGGAAACATTAATTTCACTCAATTTCGCGGGGAAACGTGATCAAAAGAACATCCAGCCTTCAATGTACAGCAATAATCGATTTTGTTTATAAATTTCTTTATAACAATTGAACAGAACTTCATCTAAGTTATTAGGATTTGTTAATCGTTTGTGAATCTATCAGTTTTTCACCCTTATGAGGAAAAATCAATTAATGCTGCAGAACAGGCAGCTCAAATATGAAAAATTATCGTTTCTTGGCATTTTGCAAATTGAATAACAAACAGACAGAGCCTTTTTAGCAAAATCATCCTCGGCAGACCTCTTCAGAATTTAATTAGCTTTAATTTTCAAAAAAGATGAAATTGGGCGAAAATTGTAGGCTCTGGATCATTTTGAACACCAATTTTCTAACCTGCCGAACTGTGCGGCAGCTTCGCCGCCGCGGAAAGTTCGCTGTCATTATTATTACGGGAGATTGACTTTTCGCTCCCGATCTTCACAGGCAGTAACCAGTTGAGGGGAGCGAACGTCCCCTTCCACTGCACAGACTACGTCAGTAAGTCCATCAATGTCCAGCCCTTTTCTTCAGAGATACACTGTCGTGTGTTTTCGAAATGTTGAAATTATCGAAATGTTTTCTATTTCACTGAAGTTTTGAAAGAGATTCAACTTCAAACCCAGATTAAATGTAACAGTTTTCATTTGCCTAATAAATTTCAGAACTGTGGGTCGAAACGTAAGAATTCATTAGTTTTAAAACAAATTAAAATGTATCAGTCCAAAGAACTTTCGAGATTGACCTTTGTTAAACGAGTATCGCGTTGTTTTGGTGGACTCAAAAAAAATTTTTATGAAAAATTTCTTTATGCTGAAAATACAAAAAATGTAAAAAAGTGCTTTTTCCGAACTCGTCAAACTATTCTCATAATATGACATACTCCAGGAAATAACTAAAATAATGCAAAATAAAGTATTATTTTAATGAAAAGCTTCATTCTATGTTTCCAAAGTATAAATTTACTGCTATTTAGATATATTTAGTTTTTGCATTAGTCACAAACACTTTTGTAACTAATTTCCCCCGCGCAGCCACAGTGTTATAAAAACCACAGGTATCTCATATTATGAGAACAACACCGTGCAACTATGCACTTACTATGCCTGACCTGTACAATGAAAAACTTCAAAACTATCGATATTTTCCTACTTATTTATTCAATCCCCATCACTCCAGATAAACTTTACTGCTAAATACATATTTTATGAATAATAAATAGGGTTTAAAGATTTCCCTTCCACGAACTCGACCGCCATCGATTTCACAAAAAGTTTGCCTATAATCTTTAGAAGCCCAATGAAAAATGGACTATACCGCAGTGGAAGGGGACATTCGCTCCCCTCAGCCGGTGCCTACCTATGAAACTCGGGACGAAAAGCATACTACCCATTATTACTATGCATCGAAAACAAACGGAAATGCCATAAAATTTTAATATTGCATAATACTGAAATGAAATCAACATACAATTTTAAGTATTTATCGTAGAATTTAGATTTGATAGAATATAGAACATCGAAACTGTATTTTTCGAATTTGGATTGTAAAAATTGTATTTGAGTAGTCCAATTCAGTTTCCGATAATTCCAAATCACTTTTGAAATTTGTCTACAATGAAATTTGAACTGAACTTTGAAAAGTCTCTAAGAACGTACAACAGAAATATGAACTTAATTACAGAAAATGTTAATTGTTTTTAATTGTATAAATTATACTCTAGTCACTGAATGCAATATTTAGAATTTTGAAATCAGTCGTGAATTTCTAACATAGCCTGCAAAAAGGCTTTAGAAATTTGAAATTTATATAGTAGATTTCAAAAACTGCCCCCCCCCC
>NC_046664.1:120493353-120496212 GCF_010883055.1 Belonocnema kinseyi
ATCCAGGTTTCATCCATGGTTATGAATCGGCGCAAAAACTCGGTCGGCTTACGCAAAAATAATGCCAAATTCTGCTGGGAAGTTGTCACACGAATTCGTTTTAGGTCCACTGTGAGCAAACGCGGCGCCCATCGCGCGCAGAGCTTCTTCATGCCCAAAACTGAATGCACGATATTGCTCACACGTTCCAATGATATGCCTACAGCATTAGCTACCTCTCTCAATTTCACTTTGGGATCATTCAACATCATATCATAGATTTTTTCGACATTTTCTGGTGTAGTGACCTCTTTTGGGTGCCCAGATCGTTCAGCATCAACTGTGCTCGTACGGTCACAACGAAACTCAGTAAACCACTTATGAATCGTTCCAATCAACGGTGCAGAGTCCGGGTGATACTTATCCAGCTTGGCTTTGGTCTCGGATATCGTTTTCTTGCGAAGATAGTAGTGTAAGATCAAAACTCGAAACTCAGATTTTTCCATATTAAAAAAAACACGGAGGTTAGTCGCTTCTCAGTGCTGTAACTTGTAAATGTGTAAACATAAATGGCTGAAGTTTTGACAGGCGTCATTTGAAGGATCAAGCTCGACGAAAATGGTTCAGATTAGTGAATACTAATGCCATCTCTTAGAATTTTCAGGTACTTATCAGACTGCCTAGTAAGTTGTGTAAAATATAGAAAAGATAATTTAGACCAATTAAAAACTACCTTAAATTAAACTATTAAACTATTATCTCTTTCTGTTAATAGAAAATGTCATCAAAGAACGTATTAATGAAATATACAACACTTCCATTATAGACGATAAGAAAAAGAAATGGCTAGAAAATTACAAAAAAAAAACTTATCTCAAAGGTACCTTACCATATGTTCAAGGTCTTTCTGAAAGATTACAGAGATCCTTTAAAAAATTAATATTAAACTTTATTTTAAAAATAACCATACTTTAGAAAAACTGTTCAGTAAAAAAAAAAGATTCTGAAATAATAGAAAATCTGTCTAATGTTGTTTATTTAATAAAATGCAATGGTTGTCAAAAACATTACATAGGTGAAACTGGCAGGAGATGAAAAATAGAATTTACAGACCTAAAAGGCATTGTAGAATTGGCGATTTGAACACAGGTTTGTCACAACATTCGTGGAAATTTAATCATGTTTTTGATTTTTCTATTATTAAAATCTTGACCAGAGAAAATAATACTTTTGAAAGACTTATCATTGAATCAATTTTTATTAATAAATATATCAACACTTCAATAAATTTGAAAACTGAAATATTAAATATAAACCAAATTTATCAAAGCATTATGCATGAACGCCCTCCCCCCTTTTAAATTCTTTTTACGTGAATCAACTCAATTGATTCAATCTTATATTCTTACGCTTTGGCGAGCCTTTTCATCAGAGGTTTATTAATATTTGTCACCTCTGCAAATACGACTTTTCATTACAGTCAGTCTCGTATCGTCCATCCATAAACATCCTTTTTACGGCACTAATTATTACAATGCTTACGCTCATACAATTTTTTATTAGCTTATAGATATGTATATCGACTCTTGAAAAAGACCCGCAGTTTTAGTCGAAACGTTGAGGAAAACTGAGGAAATGAATTGAAATTTGATAACAAAATCAATTTCCCCTAGTCTAGGGAAAATAGTAGGAGGACGTTTGCGTATCAAAATTTAGAATAGCGGTCTTAAGCTGTCAAAACTAATATTTCTGTTTGCAAAAATGGAAAGGATGTTGCGTTAACTCTGATAAAACTTTTGAGGATTAAAAATTCACTATATCAAAGTTAACAAGAGAAGTTAAAACGATAATAATACATTTGATTCGAAAGAGCGAAAACATCTTTTAAAGTTGCCATACAAAGCATATAAGAATCCCAAATGATTATTGTATGAAAAATAACTCACTCCACCAAAGATTTAGCCTTCAGATGGAGGAACTAAATATGCAAATGAAATACAATTAAATAAGGAAACACGCGTGCGATTATTATTTTTATTATTATGTTTATTATTATATTATACACTGGAACCACATTTATATCCGCCGACCGTGAACGTAAACATTCACTTATATCCTCCCGGAAGGGGATCCCGTTAATGCTCCTTAGCGAAGAGGGAATGACCGCGCTGCGTTCTGATTGACTTGCTTGTCAAGTGGTACTGGGTGGTGGTGGAAGCCAAACGGATATAAATAAGATTTATGCAGGGATATACGCGCGAGAGGATATAAGTGAGAGATGATATAACCGCGGTTACAATGTACTTAATTTATTCACTACATACTTAATTGCACGTTTAATCGATATGGAAAATCAGAACAGCTGCGGCGAGATTCGAACCTAACTTATCGAAAGCACTACCGCATTCCCTAACAACGAAACCCCACGGCTAACTAACATTATTGAATATTTGACAAAAGTCTTGGCTAAGCAGCAGAGCTTGACAAATCAGGGCAGTATGAAAAATATCTGGGCCCTTTTTCACGAATGATTTGTTGCTTCAGATATTTTATTAATAGATAGGTGAAACGTTTGATCACTTTCAATTATTAAATTCATTTGTTATAAAAAATACTTTTTTATAGCAATTGATAATATTCTTGTATGAATAACATTCTCAAATTTGATGTCTCAGTAACTCAGTATAATAAACTTGAGTGTATTTAGATGTAACATTTTATAAATTTTACTCCTTAAATTAAAATCTTATTACCTTAGTGTATCCATTTCGTGAGAAAGAATTCCTAATATTTTAAATCGCATGGGAAATGAATAAATTCAAAATAGTGTAGTCAACTCTGTTTATCTCAAATAGTTGAGTGGATAGGGGGGGGGGGGGG
>NC_046664.1:120496312-120505542 GCF_010883055.1 Belonocnema kinseyi
GTTTCCTATATTTGTAGGGGGGGTGGGGGTGGCTGGGGGGTGGAGGGTAGTCTGTTTAGCGTGCAATCGACTCGGGATACTTATATGATATTACCATGATTTTTTCAGATTTTTTGGTCCAAAAATAAATTAGGCCAAAAACCGGCCTTACCGACCCTCCCCCTTTGTCTGTTGAGTACGTTTGCCGGTCTCGGGGGATACTCTGCCGAAGGGGTAAACGTCGAGCACACGGTTGTATGTGTATGTGTGTTCGACAATGATCTGTTTACAATTATCTTAAAACTAACTTAAACTTATAGCTAAATAACTTACACATACACACGGAGTTCAACATATTAGCAGATGATATTGCTGTCTACATTTGAGTTTAAACGGTGCTGTTTCTTTTCCGTAGATTTTAAAATCTTTAAGAGCTTCTATATTAGTTATTTTGTTGTTATATACATTTTTAGTATTAATATGGATATCTATATTAATATCGCTGACACTTATTCTTTTTCTAATATTTACGCTGCTTTCTTTCGGGTTCGCATTTGAGATCATTCGTAATAGCTTATTTCCTAATACTGTAATTTTCATGAGGCTTGATTTACAGGCACTGCCCCAAATACGTGCTGCATATAATATTATCGGCTTGATAAACGCTTTATAAATAATTACTTTATTTTTAGTTGATAATTTTTTTCCTCTATTTAATAGACTGTAGAGGAGGCCTGCCAGTTTACTGGCTTTAATTTTAATACTTTTTATTTGGTGCAAGTGTGCCGTTTTATTGTCTAATAATAAGCTTAGGTACTTAAGAACAATTTTTGGATCGATTATTGCGTTGTCTATTCTTATTCTAGGTAACTTCAGTGTACTCGTTATTTTTTTTAGTAAATATCACAAATTCAGTCTTAGTTGCGTTAGTTTCAATTATCCACCTATGGTAATACCCTAACAACACGTAACAACGCGGAAAAAGTTGGTCTTTTCCTAGTTTAGGAATAGGCATTAAAATCGCTTTTTCCATGATTGTGGAAAGTAAGATCTTTATACCGTCTGGCATGGGGGCCTTTTTTGAGGATGTATATTTAATTGCTTTCGCAACTTCTCTGGGCGAGGTAAGTACAAGGTCATTAGGATTAATACGTATGTTTCTAACTGTTCTATACTGCCTATGTACTAATTTTTCGGTAAATGCATTACTTAGGTCTTGAGTGAGGTGATGAAATTTCTCGTAGTGTTGCGCAAGAACCTTAGCTTTATCAATATCTTTGAATGCTAATCCGGTTGGTCCGTGCAGTCGACTAAAGGGGAGGACGAGGGGCTTAAAATAAGAGCGAGCTATTTTCCAGAGGTTATTATCTTGGACTTTTACTTTCTCCAATCTATCATTCCATTGGCTGTTACCAAGTTTTTTTATTTCTTTTGTGATTATGTTTGATATGATTTTTTTAACTTTTCTCTATACTTTATTCCCAGTAGTTTGGAAAAGCTTTCCAATTTCATTGCGTTCTCTAATTAACTCGGGTACTTTTCTGGCAGCATAGGGTTTACTTTGTACTCAAATATTGCTTTAGAAATTGAAATTTTTATATATTTAGTAATTGCTTCAGTGAGTCCTGTAACACTATCTTGCATGTCGTGTACGTCTATTTTGTTAATGCGAGTGTGTGCATTTAAGTTTTTAATTATTGCAAAATCTGTCGTACTAGGGGTTGCAGTACTTCGATAAGGGTAGGGAGTGGGGCTGTCAGGAGCAAATATGGCCATTTTCTTATCGTTAGTGTATTTAAATATTAATTCTCCATTTTTATTATTAGCTTCCTAATTCCAAGATTCATGTTTTGCATTGAAATCTTCAAATGCTATAACTCTTTCTTATTTTTCGCGTTCATAAACTTATTTGTGAGGTCCCTAACTTCTTGAATAATTTTGTTAAGATCTATCATTTCGTTTAAAACCTTACATAGTTGGTTGAACTCTATGAACATCTTAGCTTCTTCACCAAGAATGTTGCTTAGTGGGTCTTTTTGTGATGAAGCTTCTGTCGGCTTTCAAGAGTTAAGAAGACTCTTTGTCGCTACTGGTTCTGGGTTTGCAGGGTGTAGTCTTCTCCTGATATGTGGGAAGTTCATGTTGTTCATCTGAGGAGGGGGTTGGCTGCAGATGGTGATAACTGCTTCTTGATGATACCTTTGTTTTCTGTCTGTGTTTTTCTATCCTCCTTATATAATCCTTGTAAGCAGAGCATCGTGAGAAGTTGACAGGATGCTCGAATTTTCAGTTTATACGTGTGGGTTATTGGTCTTTAGTCTTATCACAATCCTTGGTTTCATGATTTTTGGTACATTTGACACATCAAGGGATATTGTGGCAACTTGCAGTACCATGACCGAATTGCTGACAGTGGTAGCACTGTATTACTTTTCTGGTTTCGTTTAAAAATGCGTTTATTGAGATCAATTAGTGATACATATATTGTACATATGATGCTTATTTCTAATTTTTCTTAAGATTCCTATTTCTATACGAGAAACTTAACTCTTATTAATTAATACTATTTTCGGCGTTCACATTTATGAAGTTTCCTAGGTTCTGAGATCTAATGTATTGCTGTTTTTCTGGTTAAGTAAAAATTCTTTTAGAAAAAAAACTCATCAATTTTGAGGTAAAAACTTAAAACTAGGCAACAATTCAACAATTTCTTAAAAACTAAGGCTATATACACTATTTACATAATACTCAGCGGAAGAGTTTTTCATGGCGGCCCGTCAATAAATATTTGATTCGGTAATTTGTATTTCAGTGGATGAGGTATCTTATCGCTATCTTTATATAATACAAAGTCTTTTTTAAAGTCTTTATGCGTAGGAATTTGATTATCAAAATAATTTTTAGCTAAATTATATATTTGTTCTTTAATGGGTTTGATATTATATTTTTTATGTATATCTAAGTTTCTATCCCTAGGTTTTGCTTTAACAATCATTCTAAAAAACTTATTCTGAATAGTTTGAAGCTTTTTCATGTTTGTTTCGTGTGTATTACACCATATGGGCGACGCATATAACATGACTGGCCTAATTATCGCCTTGTATAAGAATCATTTGTTTTTGATGTTCAAGGTACTACGCCTATTTATCAATCTATTGAGTATCCCTATAATTTGCTGTGACTTTTTAAAAATATTTTTTACTTGCTGATTAAAGCTAAGTTTTTTGTCTAGAATTACTCCTAAGTATTTCGCTTCGGTTTTTGGAGTAATTTTAGTTTCATTCATGTAAAAGTCTGGTACCTTGTCTCGTTTCTGCTTGTATATTGTCCTAGGCTTCCGTTTATGACAGAAAATTACTAGTTCTGTTTTTTCTGGATTAATTTTCAGTTTCCACCTATGGAAGAACGCATTGATTTTATTAGAATATTTCTGTAATTTTTCTATCGCATTCTTAATGCTCCACGAGGCAAGGTATGCAGTTGTGTCGTCCGCGAACAATGAAAGTTTTACAAGCCCATCTTGAGGGATATCATTAACGAATTAGAGGAACAAGACCGGGCCCAGTATAGAGCCTTGTGGCACCCCTGCTGCCACGTTTCGTTCAGTTGACATAGTCCCATTGGCGCTAACCACAAATGTCCTGTCTTTGAGATAATTTTGAAGTATTTTCAATAAATAGGTAGGAAATTTCAAGTTTGAGAGTTTATAGAGTAAACCTTCGTGCCAAACTGTGTCGAAGGCTTTCTCCATGTCTAGCAGAATCATTGCTGTTGACTTATTTTTATTAAATTCTGTACTGATGTAGTTGGTTACTCTATGCAACTGCTGAACTGTACTTCTGCTTTCACGAAAACCGAAATGCTGTTGTATTAAAATATTTTTAGTTTTTTCATGTTTTTTTATTCTTGTAAAAATGATTTTTTCAAAGATTTTACTGAGTGTAGTTAATAGACTAATAGGCCTGTAGCTCTGTGGGAAGAGTTTATCTTTGCCTGGTTTGTGAAAAGGTAATATGTTAGCTTTTTTCCAACATGTGGGGAAATATGCTAGTGCAAAACAAGCATTAAATATATGTGTCAACTGAACGAAGGCTTTTTTTGGCAGATTTTTAAGCACTACATTTTGTATGTTGTCTAGTCCAGGTACTTTCATCGGTTTCGTTGCACAGATTGCTTTTTTAATTTCTAAAGGCGTTGTTAACATTATGTCATCTCTATTAATTTCTAGTTCTAGGATTTCATTATATTTCCTTTCAGGAAAATTTTTGGCTAATTTTTCTAAGATTGTTTCTAGTTTGAATTAAGCTTCTAACTTCTTCAGGCACAAACTTGACATTTTTTTGGTAACTGTTTCGTGGTATGGACTTTTCCATGGCGTTATGAATTACACTGATCAGATTGCTGACGGAACTATCAATATCTGCTTGAATTTTAATACTCCTACTAATAGTTAGGTTTTTATTAATATGTTCCCTGAACAACCCCCAGTTACCTTTTTTTTAATTAGGAAAAGTTCTGGTCCCCACCTCTAACTTAGTTGCACTCATACTCATAGATAGAATGACAGGTAAGTGGTCTGAATCTAATTCGTTGATTGCATCAACCGTGATATCACAAATAATGTTTTTTGAAATACCTATGTCTACTGTACTAGGACAGGTGCTATTGTAAGGGTAAAGTGTGAAATTATCAGGATAGTGAATCTGAAATAGATACTTTTCTGCAAAATTAAAGATTGTTCTACCCCTAGCATTAGTGAATCTACAGTTCCAGGCTGTATTTTTGGTATTAAAGTCCCCGTACATCAAAACTTTACTTCCTGTTTGGAATATGAGATTCGAATCTCGAGAATCTAGTTTATTCCCTGGTGCTTTATATGCTGACACTATCACTAAATTATTTTCTAGCTTAATTGCCACAGCCTCAATGGTTTTAGTTTCTAAGGGTACTTCATGACACCTAATTCCTTCTCTAACATAGATCATGACTCCACCACCTGTCCCTCTCCCATTCCTATCTTTCCTGAAGCATTTGTAATTGAGAATCTTGATATTGCGTTTAGAATTGAGCTTTGTTTCATTCAACATCATAATGTGTAGGCGATGCTCCTGGACATATTGCTTCAATTCACTGGATTTGCCAGCAATTCCGTTAATATTCCAATGACTAATAATAAGATTAGAGAGTGTTTCCCTTCTATTTTCCATTGGCAACTTCAGTGAAAATTCGCAACCTGTCCAGGTCATTTGTACAGTTGGCTAATTTACTATTTAATTCTCTTACTAGCCTAAGCATTCTACCTATGTCGCATAGTTCATTTAATTTATCTATTTCGTCCATGACTGTTCGAAAATCGTTCATTTTGGAGCTTTGATGATCCTGTTGATTGTTAGGCCGGTCCTGTTTCCACGCGTTCGGCATTGGCCTTGGTGCCATGTTTCTCTGCGCTTGAAGATAAGGATGTCTGTTTGGGAGGTCTGGAAACTGACCTCGGTCCTGTGTCGATGGTCCTTGCCAACTTCGGCCTGCATTCACCATGTTCACTTGTCCTCGTTTTTTATTTGTTTGGATTTTCTCTAGGTATTCCAGGTAAGTCGTACACCTTGAGTAGTTCGCTGGATGGTCACCGGAGTAATTGACACACTTTGGTTTATCACCCTTTTCCTTGTTACACCTCCTTGTTTCATGCTGTTTATCGCACTTGACATATCTGGGTAGGTTTATACAGTGTTCACTGCCATGTCCAAACATTTGGCAATTATAACACTGTGTCACTTTTCTGGAGTTCTTGTAAGTGTCCCACTGCACTTTCACTTGCAAATGTATTTCAATTGCCACACATTTTTCATATCCACTTCCCTAGGAAAAGTAATTAAATATGTTGGATCCCTATAGGGCACAGGTATTTTCGGGTTCTTTTTTAGCACATATACACTATCACAGGTGATGCCTTGATTCTTGAGGTCTTCTTTGATGTCATCGAGAGGCAGATTTGTCAGCCTCTTAGCAACGATCCTCTTTTTCCTCTGCCATTTTGGCGTATACGTGTAGTACGCCATGTTGCTCTCTCGTAGCTGTACTTGAAGCGCTCCTGCATCGTCAATAGACGTAGGGTGGACTGTGAGTTTGGAAGTCATTCCACTATTGGAGAAGTCAATCCTCATATTCTTATCTTTACGCACATCTTTTATAGTGTTGATACAGATGGAGTAATTCTCTATTGCTTGTTCCGTGATGACGATCGGAGGTATTTTTAGTTTTTTCGATTTGGTCTGAGTTTCGGTTGTTCTCCCATCGCTACTGCTGCTATCTCTACTGCTGTCATTGCTGCTACTGTTATCTTCCTCCATAAGTTCAATGTCTTCATTCTCTTTAGATTGCAAGACTCCAAATCTATTATAAGTTGTTACAGGGGGTACCTGTTGCTGGTTGTCGTCCATGGTCTTCAGCTTCTTCCCTTTTGGTTCATCGTTGTTGTCGTTCTTCGCCACGGCAATCAGAAGATGCTTCTTGTTCTCACTCAGGTTAACTATAACCTGTTTTAGAGTTATCTTCGGTCGGATACGATATCCATGGGCATTTTTGAAGAGCCCTCTCTCAATCCAAGTGCGTTGAGCAGCACTTGCTCTCTTCGCACGTGCTTTGTGCCGAATTTTGAGTTTTTCGTGCAGAGTTTCCGAATGCAAAGAATATATCGATCAATTCCAATTCATTCAATGTTCGAGTCGAATCCATCAATCCGAATTCATTTTCAATGTCAATGTCTAATCATGATCAATGTCTTTCAGAGAAATGAAGATTTCCAACGTACTTTAAGAAAAAGCAAACTACAGAATTTGTCCAATCAATCAATCATGTATCTACTTTTCTGGTTAAGAGCTCTTCTATATTTATAGAAGCGGCTCGCGCGTAATGCGCGAAGAGGGGCTATTTTGATGATGGTAGGCTCTTTGCGAAAAACGGGAATAGCGATGCCGTGAAGTGGCTATCGTATTGGAAGAAGGAGTATTGAAAGCTGATTGGTTAATTGACAAAAACAGGGATCGAGACATATGGATTGTTTGATGAGAAAAAATGGGAATTGGAAATGGGCGATTAATTGGTCTCGCACGTATCGTGAAATTGTACCGTGGTCCCAATGACATCTTGCTAGTTGTCCTAATCGTGCTCCTGTTTATTTGACTAAGTATGTTTGTTGACTTTTGTACATTTTGCCCTGTATGCAATATGTATAAAATAAAAGAAAACATATTAAATTCATATAAATTGACCAAAATTCGTAATTTATCCATCGTGAAACGTCGTGGAAAATAACTATAGTGAAATTTTAACTTTTCAATTTTTGTAACACCTGTGTGCGGCAATAGAAAGAGTTAACTTTTATTTAAAATCTTGTGAATCATGACCTTTTGGCTTGATCGGAAAATGGCAGAAGCAATCGAGGAACATTCCCAAAAATAATGAATTCATAGTTTGCTATGCGCCTCAGGTTTCTGTCAACTTTATATTGACAAAATCAATTTCTAAAATACGTTTTCGAGATTATGATATTCACTATTTTTCTTATTCGCATTTTTTCAAAAAGCCAGTAAAAAGAATATAATTATTTCATAATATTAATCCTTTAAATGTAGATTCATAATATTTCATATTTAGAATACTAATTTGTCGTATTCGCGTTTGAAATACTCGTATAATAATATTAAGCTTTGGTACTGTAATACGAATGAGTATAATAAGACCTCAGTTTTCCCTATTTTTGAACGATTTTATAATAAATTCTAATTTATTTTTTTCATTTATTTTTAACAAAAGATCTCTCAGTGTTTAAAATTTAAAGTTTAAAATTTAAAAAGTAGCCTTGAGCCTTATGCAAACTAAATATAGGCGCACAGAAAACGATGAATAAATACAAAATCTGTTTGTATTTCGCAAAATTTGGTTCAAATCTGATATGCGAGTTAATATACATTGTCGAAATTTGTTCCTCAGCTAGGTGAAATTGTAATATTTATATAATGACCAGTTTTCTTCAATCTACAACTATTCTTTTTGATATTTTCACAATTTTCCCTATCTGAGGAACAAATTTCGACAATGTATAGTAACTCAGATATTAGATTTGAACCAAATTTTGCGAATACAAACAGATTTTGTTATTATTCATCGTTTTCTGTGCGCCTATATTTAGATTACATAAGGCCCAAGGCTACTTTTTAAATTTTACACTTTTCCCTCTTGTCTAGGGGAAAAGAGAAGCTCTGGAGAAGCGTTTGGAGTCTACGCTTGTACTAAGCCACCCGAGATACATGAAGAATTTATATTTACTTACAATATTTAGTCAAAACCTTAGTGTATATAAACATACCCTGCGTAAAACCGTACACTGAGAGACCTTTTGTTAGAATAAATGAAAAAAATAAATTAGAATTTCTTATGAAATCGTTCTAAAATAGGGAAAACTGAGGTCTTATTATACTTATTCGTATTACAGTACTAAAGTTTAATATTATCATACGAGTATTTAGGGGGGGGGGGGGGGCTTTCTGCGTACGCTCTTGTATATATGACTATCTTAATCCTACATGTCTGTGTGTATAAATATAACCTGCGTAATCAGAACCTGATTTCTCCTACATTTCTCCTAAAATGGTGGCACTAAAAATTGGATGTCAGTTTTCGATCCTGCAACTCGAAATATGAAAAGATTTTCTATTTATTTATCGTTTTTTGTGCACGTAAGTGTAGCCTGCGTAAAACCCTAAGCTTCTTTTTAGATTTCCACTTTTTCCCCTAGTCTTGAGGAAAACAGAAATTCTGTAGAGACGTTCGGAGGGATATGGAGCCCTGCAGATTGATTTTAAAGTCAAATTTGCATTCAGTTACTCAATAAACATAAAGGTTCATAAATTTTTGCCATTGTGTAAATATTACATTAGTAGGTCCCAGAATTCTCCGGATTTTAAGATTTTCTCCTAGGCAAGGGAAAAAATCTGTCGCATAGGGTAATTGTTGAGATCAAATTTGGTTTCAGCGGCTAAAAATACATAAAATTGGATTTATTAGCTTCATTGTACAGACATTCTGCTATTTTATAATTATCATTTTCGCATATTCCAGAATTTCCTAAATTTTAAACTTTTATAATAGGCTAGGGGAAATTTTACCTTTTAGTCCTAATTCTGAGGTCGCATACACAGTTCAGGCAACTTTTTTTCTGGGCTTGTGTTATTTCCCTAAGGTTATTATGA
>NC_046664.1:120505642-120507395 GCF_010883055.1 Belonocnema kinseyi
TCAAGTTTGAGAGTTTATAGAGTAAACCTTCGTGCCAAACTGTGTCGAAGGCTTTCTCCATGTCTAGCAGAATCATTGCTGTTGACTTATTTTTATTAAATTTTGTACTGATGTAATTGGTTACTCTATGCAACTGCTGAACTGTACTTCTGCTTTCACGAAAACCGAATTGCTGTTGTATTAAAATATTTTTAGTTTTTTCATGTTTTTTTATTCTTGTAAAAATGATTTTTTCAAAGATTTTACTGAGTGTAGGTAATAGACTAATATGCCTGTAGCTCTGTGGGAAGAGTTTATCTTTGCCTGGTTTGTGAAATGTAATATGTTAGCTTTTTCCAACATGTGGGGAAATATGCTAGTGCAAAACAAGCATTAAATATATGTGTCAACTGAACGAAGGCTTTTTTGGCAGATTTTTAAGCACTACATTTTGTATGTTGTCTAGTCCCGGTGCTTTCATCGGCTTCGTTACACAGATTGCTTTTTTAATTTCTAAAGGCGTTGTTAACATTATGTCATCTCTATTAATTTCTAGTTCTAGGATTTCATTATATTTCCTTTCAGCAGCCCGGTCAGTGTTACCATCACCCATGTTCTCTGTCATGTGATGAACATTTTCATAGTTAATTGCTAGTTGCTCTACTCTATCTTCATTAGAAATCGCGAGTGCATCTAATCCATGTAAAATAGGAATTGCAGTATTATTTTGTTTGGTGAAATATTTAGACATTTTCCAAAGTGAGTTATCTTTCACGTCTAAGTTATCTAATTTTTTGCTCCAATTTTTATTGCTGAACTCATTTATTTTCTTATTGATTGTATTAGAAAGTCTATTTTTAATTCTCTAAATTTCTTTGCTATGTGTTCTTTGGCTAATTTTTCTAAGATTGTTTCTAGTTTGAATTAAGCTTCTAACTTCTTCAGGCACAAACTTGACATTTTTCTGGTAACTGTTTCGTGTTATAGACTTTTCCATGGCGTTATGAATTACACTGACCAGATTGCTGACGAAACTATCAATATCTGCTTGAATTTTAATACTCCTACTAATAGTTAGGTTTTTATTAATATGTTCCCTGAACAACCCCTAGTTACCTTTTTTGTAATTAGGAAAAGTTCTGGTCCCCACCTCTAACTTAGTTGCACCCATACTTATAGATAGAATGACAGGTAAGTGGTCTGAATCTAATTCGTTGATTGCGTCAACCGTGATATCACAAATAATGTTTTTTGAAATACCTATGTCTACTGTACTAGGAAAGGTGCTATTATAAGGGTAAAGTGTGAAATTATCAGGTTAGTGAATCTGAAATAGATACTTTTCTGCAAAATTAAAGATTGTTCTACCCCTGGCATTAGTGAATCTACAGTTCCAGGCTGTATTTTTGGCATTAAAGTCCCCGTACATCAAAACTTTACTTCCTGTTTGGAATATGAGATTCAAATCTCGAGAATCTAGTTTATTCCCTGGTGCTTTATATGCTGACACTATCACTAAATTATTTTCTAGCTTAATTGCCACAGCCTCAATGGTTTTAGTTTCTAAGGGTACTTCATGACACCTAATTCCTTCTCTAACATAGATCATGACTCCACCACCTGTCCCTCTCTCATTCCTATCTTTCCTGAAGCATTTGTAATATTGTTAATATTCCAATGACTAATAATAAGATTAGAGAGTGTTTCCCTTCTATTTTCCATTGGCAACTTCAGTGAAAATTCGCAACCTGTCCAGATCATTTGTACAATTGGC
>NC_046664.1:120507495-120541992 GCF_010883055.1 Belonocnema kinseyi
GTTCACTATGCTCAAAAAGTTAAATAAATATGTATATGCATTACATCGCATAAGTCTACTATCGGCGAGAAAATGGTACGCATCTGCCTTCGAAGCTTAACAATTCAGCCAAAAAAAGATGCTACTTTCTAAATCTAAATCAGTTAAAATTTAACTAATTTAATCAGTACATTCAATTTTGACTGAAAAATTAGTTACTTTAAAGGTTTTGACTAATGAATTAGTCAACGGGCCAGACTTTTCTATTAAAACGAAGAAATAGTGAACTTATAATAAATATATATGAGAAACTCGCTGCAGTTTTTTGTATTGCAACAGGGATTACAGTGATTCACCAGCTCAATTTTAGGGAAAATAAGCGATTTTTGCTTTTAAAAAAGAGTCTCTTGTACTTTTTTAATCAATTAATAAGTTTTTTTTTTGCTGCGATAAGTACCAAGTATTCAAAATTAAACTCATCGTCCAATTCAAAAAACGAATTAAAGTGATGCGTTACAAATAAACTTTTGCGTTAGGGACATGCGCATCTCTCCGAAAGCGTTTCATTTTTGACTAATCAATTAGTAAATTTTTACTATCAAATTGGTAGACTTTTGACTAAATAATTAGTTGTTTCGCCACCGTCCGGCATGGCGACCGTTGGCGCGCTACATCTAGCGCTTGACTAACTGAATTGGTTAGACGAAAGTAACCAATTCAATTAGTTATTATTGACTAATTATCAGTTAGTGAGTTCGTGCTTCTACAATTATTTAAATTTGACTGTTAATCAGTTAGATTTAACTAATTCAGACTTAGCGAGTAGCGCAATAAAAAATAGTCATATGAAAGCTAAAAGTGTTTTACGTAAATGAGTTAAAAGGCGTTCATGTGAAAAAATGTTGTTTTTGGTGATTAAAAGATGTAAAAAAAAAGTAAAAATTTTTGTGTAAATTTAGGAACAGTCAAGTTCAGAGCATTATTTCTTATACAAGGGACAAGGGGAAAAATTTTAAACAATTTGTGAGTATGAGGAAAACTGTTGTGAACAAATTGCAGTTGAGAAATTTGCAAAATAATACAAATTGTTGTTTAAAAATACAAAAAAGTACAAATATATTATCTTTAGATCTAATAAAGATACACTGGAACTGCGGTTATGTCCTCTCGTACTCATATCATCTCGCGCTTATATCCCTGCATAACTTTCATTTATATCCGTTTGGCTTCCACTACCTCGCAGTACCACGTGACAAGCAAGTCCATCAGAGCGCACCGCGGCCATTTCCCCTTCGCTAAGCAGCATTGGCTCTGTAATTATTTTCAATTACCCGGAAGGATGTGATAGTCTTATTTTTTTTCAAATCGCGATATTTTTACACATTTTGTTGTTGTTGGAAAACAACTACCAGAAAGCAACCAGGATCCTTTTTTTCTGCTGAGGACGAGCCAGGTGCCACCTAAGGATTCAGAACCACGGGTCGCAGAAAGGCACGAGCAGTCGACACTAAAAAAATGTGTTCCGTCCTGCTTTCTGGGACTTGCTTTCCAAAAAAAAAAAAAAGAAAATGTATAAAGATATCGCGATTTTCGCAAAACATAAGACCATTACATCCTGTTGGGTGATTAAGAATAATTACAGTGCCTGTCTGTTACAGTTTGCAGTTTGAATCGCTTAAATATCTTTATAATAGCTGAAGAAAATATAGTTTTAAATTTTTATACTTTAGCAACAATTTTTATTATTTCTCGAATTTCTCAACCGAAATTTGTTTAAAACGGTTTTCCTTATACTCATAAATTTTTTCAAATTTTTTCCATTGCCCCTTGTATGAGAAATATTGCTCTAAACTTGACTGTTCTTAAATGTACACGGGAAAAACAGTATTGCCGCTCGAACAACACGCCTACGTACAGAAATTCTGCTATTTTATAATTATCATTTTCGCAGATTCCAGAATTTCCTATATTTCAAACTTTTATAATAGGCTAGGGGGAAATTGTACCTTTCAGTCCTAATTCTGAGGTCTCATACACAGTTCAGGCAACTTTTTTTGTGGGCCTGTATTATTTCCCTAAGGTTATTATAAATTTATTATTTTAAAAAAATATATAAAATGTACATACGTATAATACTTATATGTGGTTTACGAATATAATTAAATAATTTTATACACAAATCGAAGACGAAAAACCAAATCTTGGTGCAAGTGGAATCACAAACCAAGGAAAACAAGCAGGATAATCAAACCGGGGGGCCACTTGTTTTTAAATTTCCGTACCTTGGAAATAAATAAGCATCAGCAAACCTTTTTTCAAGAAATCAGTTGCCTTTGAATCATATTAAGTTGGATAAGGAAATCCTTGTGACTTATAAAGAAAAATTCAAATATGCTTAATTATACACTAGCAGTGATCTCATGCGGACAAAGCGCTCGTTCACTTCTCCGGGATCCGACCAGTTTACCGTGACGTTTTTAGCCGGACCCTGACCGGATTCCCCGACCAGCGCGCGGCTTAAACCGATGCTCTTCGGTCGGTTCCCTGATTGGATTCCTACACGGGTATGAGTATTTATATTTTCTGCAGAAAGCAAAGATTCATTTTGATTTATGACGCATATTCTAAACACACTGTAACACGACAAAGCGAAAAATTGCAAAATCTTTTTCTTATAATGCAAAAAAATAAAAATTCTATCTTTCATAAAATATAGGTAATTTGGAAATTTGCAAAATCAGATTCAAGGTACGTAATACTCATTAAATCGTATAATAAGCTTACTTTTTACATAGTAAAATGGAAGCGATCATTTATCGGGCTTTCATGGTAAAATTGTTAAATTTTCTAGGTTAGGTCAAGTGAATTAAATTATGGTTGCACGTGTACAAGTTTGATTATAAATATTCCATATTAATTTATTTTATATCATAATTTGTTAAAGATTATATACTTTACGAGATTAAAATAAAAAATCTGCCCGCTTTGCGGGGACATTCTCGTCGCGCGCTGCGCGCGCGGCTCGCAAGTTTGAGCGCGTCTAGGGCGCGCGTCGGTTGAATCTCGCGCTTCGCGCTCGAACATAATTACACCTCGCGCTTCGCGCTCGGATATTTATTCTTTGCATTTGGAATGCTTGAAAAAAACTTTATCAAAAAGATCTCTTTTAGATGACAGTATTTATATTATATTCTGAATTGTCTACTTAATTAAGTATAGACAAAGATTAAGTTTCTCAAAGCTCTGTAGGCTTTGACGTACACATTCTCATCGCGACACTCGCGCTACGCGCTCGATTTCCGACGGATATAGGTAAACAGGTTTTGTTGGATTTTCTTTCTCGTAACTTTCGTCGTTTTTCCACACATTTTTTTTTATCTTACTTTTTTCAACGTTATTTTTCAGGAATAAAACAAAAAGAACGCGTCCTATCAAGACGTGATTCTTAACAAAATTGTATATCTTTTTTGGAATAACCATTTTTGTTAATTCATCTTTTTGTTGTATCCTACATAGTTTGTCCACAAAATGGAATTTTTTATTTTCCATTATTTTTTGTGCAATTAAAATTTGAATTTTCGATTCTTGAACAAAATCCAAAAATTGGTTATGATAATCTTGTAGGGATTTTAAAAAGAAATGTTTATCTTTCTTTGACTTTTTTCATATCGTGCGCTTTTCAACTTCAAATTTTGATTTTCGGTTGATTAAAAAAATTTTGAAAACGCTATAACTCTGAGAATTTTCTTTTTATCGAAAACAGGCATTAGGATAAATTGTTTGTTATTTTCAATGCTATAAATTCCGTACACAGAATTTTCAAATTCAGAAAAAAGTGGTCTCGAAAATTTTCAAAAAGCGCTCATTTTTTGAATTTTTATCAAAAATGGCTGATTAAAGAACTCGTTCTTTCTTTTAGGACCTATAAAAAATGTGCCAAAGATGGATTTGATTCGTTCATTTTTTTGACAGTTATCGTGTTTACGGACGGGCGGAACGGACGGACGGACAGACAGACAGGCAGGCAGACACCATCGTGAAAACCTGATTTTTGGATTCAGGGGTCTCGAAACGTGGAGATTAATGAGAACAACTACCCACTAATGTCAACATGAATAAGTACCATAAAAGGGAGTAATTTTGGAAATGTAGGGGAAGCCCGAGTCGAAATATAGGCCCTACTTTGACACTCTTCACGCTAATATTTGTAGCGGCTAAGATTGTAAAGTGGAGGATATTCCCATATGATTTTTAACCCTACTTTAGCACTCTTATGGGCACAAATTTACAAATCTTCCATTTAGGGCCTCAAAATAGAGGTTTAGTTTTTGTTTCTAATTTAACGCTCCACACTCTACCTTCATGTACATAATCAAATTGTTTGATGAAAAACTAACAAAAGTAGAGCAAGAAGAAGACATAGTGACATTGGCATAATGTCTCAAGTTATTTTGTACATGGAAAAAAATTCATTTCATTTTATTGAACTAATCCTATAGTAGAGGATACGTAGGGTAGTTTAATGAAAGTTAAAATAGTGTTTGTTTTGCATGGCGTTGAACTAGTCCCGAAACTATAGAGAACAGTTCTATAAAATTATAACTAATTTTTCACCACAAAAAATTTAATTAAGCACACAATTATTTACTATTACACAATCACTTCACTATTTATAACCGCACGCTATAAAAATTTTTATTCGCCGCGGGTTTGAAACCCATTAGTTTCGCAATCCTAACGCCTAAATCCTTTTGGCTAGCCTCACTTGAAGTATGAAAACAAGATCTGAAATATAACCTGCAGCTGTGCAAGGCCATCTGCAAATTTTTGTGACTCATTCTGTAAAAAATATTGCTATGCTTATAACAATATATGTACTAAGATTTTAGATTTTAGAAATATTACAAATTACACAGGCCAACATGTTTTTGTTGTTGAAAAGTGGAGGGTCATTTCCGAAGTAATTTTTTACTTAGAATCCGAATCCGGGGTCAGAATTGGTCCACCACGTCAGGATTTTAAGACATTTGAGGTTATGTACTCATAAAATGGCGTTTTTGGCTACATTTGAGGTTATGTACAGAAGACACAAAATTTTCTGGGATTTCTTCTTTAGTTGTATCATATAGTACTGCTTTTTCTCTTTAATTTGAGATTCGCAGAGTTCAATCACCATTTTTATTCATCAAGTTACGCCAATTTGAAATTACGAGATATGTCCCATTATGTCTTGAGCATTTGCTTTAAATACTTTGGGGCAGACATTTTCTACTGGGTGTTTTCTCTTGAAAATTTATACTTGGGGGTGTTTGGGGTTGTTTAAATCCTAAAAAATTTTGTTCCTCCTGTGCATAACCTCAAAAGTAGCAAAAACGCCATTTCTTAGGAACATAACCTCAAATATCTTAAAATCCTAACATGATGGGCCAATTTTGACCCTTGATTCGGATTCTACGTAAAAAATTACTTTGGAACGGACCCTTCCCTTTCCAAGAACTGACATGACCCCATTATTTACGAACCTGTGTTATTATTGTGTATTCCATGTGCTTAAACAACATTTGGACTAAATCCAACAATATTTTAAGATATTTTAAAAGATTAAAAAAATTCAATATAAATTTTCAGAAATTTAATAGGTTTTAAAGGATTTCCACAAATTTCCGAAGAACATTATTTGTATTTTAAAATTACTTTAAAATCTTAAAACTTATTTAAATTCTACCGAAATTCCTGAAAAATTTTTCATGATTACTTAAAATCCCTTAAGTTCATTAAAAACATCTTGAACTCTTTTAATTAATTCAAAATCTTTTTAAATTCGATTATGAACTTAAAAATTTTTTTAATCAAATAACTCCCATTAAATCCCTTGAAACTCTGAAAATGTCTTTAAATACATAACAATATTTTTAAATTACATGAAGATCCTTTTAAACTCTTTTATGCTTTGTAATATTTTTAAATTCCTTTACAGACTTTTCAAACTATATTAAATTGATTGAAAGGCCACAAAATCCCTTAAAATCACTAAAAATCTTTTGAAAATTCTTATACTTTCTGGCATTCTTCTAACATTTTTTTTACATCTTTAAAATTACTTGAAATCTTTTGAAATTCATTTATAAACTTTAATCTTTTTCAATTTAAAAGAATTTTTAAATCTCGTTAAATTATTTTGAAATTCATCAAAATACTTTTAAACACTTGAGCATATTTTATAATTACACAATACCACATAAACTCTTTTGAAATTTCTTTACATTTTTTAAAATCCTTTTAAATCATTTGGAATCTTTAAAAACTTGTAGAGCACAAAGGGAAATTGAGGAATATGTCAGAATATTTCGGAATATTTCGGGATATTTCGGAATATTTAGGAATATCAAAAATATTTGAGATTATGCAGAATATCAAGAATACCAAGAATATTGAAAGAATAAGTGTATGGGAATATTTAATGAATGTATCAGAAATATTGGAGTAATCGACCCCTCGACATATAGAAATAAATTGGTTTAAAAATATGAAATTTTTAAGAAACAATTTTTTATTTCAAGTGCATTTTACATCCAAATCTTTGGTATATATTTATAACCATCGGTGATATCATTAATCGTGGTTACGAGTCAACTGTATTCAACGTCGGTTTTTTGAAGAATAACGTACGAATAAAAATCATCAGTTGCATTTGGGAATGTTTAATTAGCAATTTAAAAATTATTAGTTTTTATGTGATTTGAATTTCACACAAATAATTGAAATTTTTAAGTCTTTGATTATAAAAAAGTTTTCATATCACAAATTTTGGTGAATATAAATTTTGTCCGTTTAAAATGAAGTTCGAATTCTTTAAAACTCAAGGTTCTGGAGTAGAATTTTTTTCTTCGTTTTTAATGTTTCCCATTTAAAATTATTATTTAGTTTGAAAGCTTGTTTAGTATAATTAAATTCAATCTTTGATTTTATAACAATTTGCCTAATTAGCTTGAAGGTCAAATCATAATTTTGTTCTGCAATAACAATTTTAAATTTTAGAATTTCAGAAGCTTCAACTTTGAATGATTCAATTTAGTTTTCAATAATAAATTGTCAAATCTTGATCGCTTTGAAATTATAATTTTTAAAATTCAAAAGTATGAAATTTATAATTATTTAATTTTGAACGCTTTTAAGTATAAATAATTTTCAATTATCCATTCTTAAAATATTCAATTTTTAAAGTTTTGACATTGTCCTATTTTCTAAATTTTTAATCTGAAATTATTCAATTTCGGGATTCTTCAATTTAAAAGAAAATTGTGTGAAAGGAAAATCTATTTCTTCAGAATCTGCGGTAACTAACTTGGAGTTATTTTTTGTGATATAGAAAAAACTCAATGCAAACGATTTCTATCTTTCTTACCTTTTTCTTTTGACGTTTTTTCTTGTTTGTTGTTTCGGATCTGGGTTATTTATAATCTTTAAAATCTTCGCTCTGGTTTGCATTTTTACTTTTGCTTGCAGCTATCAGATTAGGTCAAACTTCTTTCCTCTTCAAGCCATTTCGATGATATCACTTTAATATTTATTATCTAAAACCAATTAAGCTGTTGCTTTCACAAACTATGGTGATCGAATTTTAGAGAAAACAACAAAGTATCCATCACGAGGGTGCAGGCGTCGAGGCAACGATGCCACATATTTTGTGCGTTACAATTTAAAAGCATTAGAAGAGAATTAAAAAATTCTACGGAGAATATGGAGCTTTAAAGGAGACATAAATAAAACTCAAGAATATAGAGGCAAGACCTTCAATGTAGGGGCTGAAGCTTATACAGAAGCAAAATAGAATAAAAATATATTTACGAGTGGCTGCGTAGAAGCTAGTAGAATAAACATCCGTAAAGTGGGGACAATACTTCCGCTTGGAGCGTCAAAGCAGGACCTATTCTTCGACTCGGGAATGCAGACATTCCTAAACTGATAGTTTAAATTACCTACCTAATAATGTTAAGGGATTTTCGATACTTTTCTAGCCGTGTTAACAAAATTTTATTTTAATGGACTAGAAAAATTTGAATAAGACACTTTTTAAAGTACTTTTTTGTTTAAAAATGTTGAAAACTGGGGGAAATATAGAAGCTGGCGCAAAACACGTTTGTTTGGTATTACTTGCGGTGAGCATGATAACTTTGAAACGAATTGTCTAAATATAAAAAATAAACCAGATTTCATTAGTATATTCCTATCGCAGTACGTCAAAGAAGGGTTTAGCAAAATTCGGATTATAGAAAACGGCAACGATTTTGATAAAAATTTAGATTTTTGAGGTTCATATAATTCAGTTCTTTGACCAAAAAAAGAAGAAATTTTGTTTTAAATGAAATCCTCCTTTCGCGAACTTCCTATAGGAACACCCTAATAAAATCTTGTTGGTGTTTTTATTTCAGATCATCCGTTGTAGCGTTATCACACTCACCACAAATAATAGTAAGAGAAACGTGTTTTGCGGCAACGGCCATATTTCCCCTAGTCTTAAACATTTTCGAATGAAAAAGTACATACAAATATGTACAGATATATATTAATTAAAAAATTTAAGATCCATAAACGGTAAATAAATAAACAAATTCGTGACCTGATAAACACGCTCATTTGTCCTGCGACTGTAAATAAAGTAGAAATCACCTTTCTAGGTTAAGCAAAATGCTATCAAAATAATGAAATCTTGAATTTCACTGAAACCAGAAGTAAATGCCCAGTTATTAAATGAATTCCCGGCCATTTTCTAGTTGTTTCTCGGTTAATAAAATCCTTGGTTATGTTGACACTTTGTAGCTTTTAATTCTCAACTCACAATATGAATAAGATTACTCCTGTACTGCAAAATCGTCCTGGTGAGTTGTACTAAATACGAGTGTCCTGCACATTCAAGAGCTAAATGATCTCATGTTTCACCGTCAGTTTGTTAAAATACTCGTAATGGTGATAAACCCCGTCGTCGAAAACAAGCTCTCTTGGAAAAAGGGGTTCTAAATGAATTAAGGATTGAGCTTAGAGGAAGATTGGTTATTTTGATAATCATGAGGTAATATTAAAGGAAAAGGGTTGGAACTTAAATGGCATAAGATAAAGTTACTTCAGAGATTATTATCAATACCATCCCACGTATTTTTAGCAACATGTTTATTATCATTCCCGCGATCATACCTTCGGGGATTCTACATTTATGTATTCGAATTGATAACGGTTCAGACGACCCAGACTGTTTACGTTTCCATTGTCTCGATTTAGTAACAAGGCTACTTGCAGGCATCTTCCGACACTGTTATTTAACCGGGAGTTCGGTGTATCCTTTTTGGGTAAGAATAATTTCCTCTTTTATATTTTACGACACAAAAGAGAAAAATGTCACGACAGCTAATTCGAAATATAACGAACGATCGAAGCTAGTGCATAGCCGAATCTAGCCGTGATTTATTTTCCTTGTTTTTCGGTTCAGTATTCGGGCTATTTTACAAGACAGATACATACGTGAGGACAAGCCATTATTTTCGTTTGCAAATTCGCTCTGAAATTAGTCACATTTATAAGGGTAAAAATGGAACACTTGTCGATCTTTTTTATTTGTATTCTGATGACATATTAGATGTCTTATAAAAATTTCAGGATCCGATAAGTGCTTTGTGTATCTGTTTCTCTATTATTTCTCAACTTTTTCGACTTTCCCCCACTAAAACAGACGTTTTCTGCAAAAAATATTAATAATTATTCATTTTATTGACGCAGTTCGATTAAACTCATTTTTTTTGTATAAATTGCCCATACGTACCCTTTAAGATTGGACGGCAGCATAGGGGAGACCACCCTGCAGTAAATAATCTAATCCATAGTAGGTAATCATTAATTAATAGAACAAGTATACTTGTGTATGTATTTAAAAAAATCTGCTCTTGTATTTTATTTTTTATTATTCATTGCTAATGTACGAAAAGATATTACTATTTAAAATAAATTGCACTTAAGTCAATGAATTTCTTGCCCATATCTAATTGTGAATGTCAAATATTAAATTTGAGTAGTTGTACACTTTGAAATGTATGCCTTATTGCACATAAAAGAAAAAGTATCAGAAAAATTAGACCTTTTCTGCCAAAAAAGGAGTAATTTTGCTTTTTCTATTCGTCTATATGTATACATTTAGACAATTAAAGAGTGTTTTGGCATTTAAAGGGTAACACCGCTGTAAGATTTTGAAAAAATATATTTTTTTGTTTTAGCTCTAGCAATACTTTAGGGTCTTAAAAACAATATGCAGTGGGCCTATATATGGTGCAGATATAGTTTTTCTTAAAACAAGTTTGATCAAACTGGGAATACTATTACTTAAAGACCGTTTCATGGATCGATTTGACATTTTAACAGTAGCTTCACAATTACATTCTCTATGGAAGTATGAAGCTGTTTTCTGATTTAATCTAAACTATTTTTATAAACGATTCACTGCTTATGTTTTTGGCAAAAAATCTATCAATTTATTTAAAAGTGCACTATTTCTACCAAATTTGATTTAACAAAAACCCTACGTACTTCTATATCCATCAGCATATAAATTATAATTTTTTTGAGGTTTTGTTCCAGCTTTTATACTTTACGAACAACCGCTTTCCCGGGAAGATCTTTTAGAAAAGGACAACTTTCATGTCGAGCTCTTTCGCCTTCATTTTGTATTAAAAATTTAAAAAAAAATCACACATTAATATGTGTTAAACAAACTCTCTAAAAAGAAATCATATTAATTCTTTTATATTCTGAAAATAAATCTTCAAATTCAGGCTTTTTTTGTCGCTAAAGTGGTGTTACTCCTTAATAGAAAATCTTATATTGGACCACCCTAAAAAAATGTTGTTTTTTTTTCTGTCGCAGAATCGTTGGCAGAGTACGAACTGGAAAGAAAGACACGTCAGCATCAGATATCCGAGAGGGACCAGGTCAAGTCTCCTCTTCAAGGTGCGTGGATCGAAACTTTGTCAGTCTTGTCAATCAGTCTAACGATCTAACGATTTAACGTCGCGTGTACGAAAGGGTGGTGGTAATGTGTTACGTTTAAAAGACTCGTGGAAGTTTTCAAAGATCGACTAGTGGAAGCAGGAGTCTCTGGAAGGCCATTGAAGTAGAAATGTTGTGTTCACAGCCGTTATTGTGTGTAATTCTTTAGCATTAGGCCAATCGCAATCTCTTACGATGGCGAATAAACCTTGATCTTTAATTAGAAATTCGGCAGCGGGAGAAAATGTGGGGCTGGTTGCGCCCGATGGGTTTCTTGTAGCAGCGTCGTAGCGGCATTACGGTAGGCAGATTCGAAACTTGTCCGCCTCGGAAACTTGCAAAGAGCGACTAAACTTTTACCGGCAAAAAGCTTTCGAGGGTGCAATTTCAACGTAGAGTCTGCCCGTCGAACCGCTGCATGTAAATAATCGTTTCTCGCTCAAGAGAATAACCGCGGGTTCAGTGATCCCTAAAATTTCTAAATTTTATATCTATTTCGCTTATTTTTAGATGCTAATATTTGAATCAAAATTAATTTTTTAAAAACTTCTAGAAAAGCAAAAAGTCAATCACTAAGATTCATTTGAGAGCCTTCGCATGAAAAGGGTCCTTATGGTTGGTATGGAGTTGCGTATATAGGCTCAAATAGCCAGATAAATTCCTGTCATGTTAAGCCCAGGATAAACTCATTAGGTAAAAAGCGAGTTGCCGGGGTATCGATGAAGTTGGATCTTCAAAAAACCTCTTCTCGAGAATAGAGCAAATAATGTTAGCGACTGCCATAAGGATACGTATTATTCCTAAAAATGTGCTATAAAAATAAAATGTCATATTAATTGAAATATTTTAAAATTATTTAAATAAATCTAGCGGGTGATACGAAAACGATTCAGAACGGTATTTTTAAAGCGAAGTTCAGAAAAGTTGGGGCTTAAATAAAATTTGATATCTTTTAGAACTTAAAATTTAATAAAAACCTGTGGAGATCCAAGAGGTTTCTTTTAGAAAGCACTTGAATATAACAACCTTAAGAAAAAGCGAAAAAATAGGTACTTTAGAAAAAGTCTGTATCAAAATTGGGGTTCTGCGAAGATCCAACTAGAGTTTCCTTTGAAATGGATTAATCGTTTTCCGTTCTTTTTCAGCAAGAATGATTTTATTTTGTTTCAAGGCTCGTACATTTAAGTCCAGTAGCACTTTGGTTAAAACCTATTGCACTATACCTTTTTATTTCCATACCCCAGTGAAACGCAGGCCAATACACGTACACGTGTATTGGCTCTTACACGTGTCACCCTTGTGGCTAAAGTATCATTGCAGTCTTTTAGCTTGAGTGTATATATACAGTCAGGCGACTCCACTTCACTGGATATGTTTCTGTGCAAATTTTTCTTTTTACTAATGTAAGGTTAGAATCTCTGTATGAATTTAATCAGAACCAGTAATAAGCTGCGACTGCATTCGAATTTATAAGCAGTACTTTCATTCGCCTGGACGTTTGACCAGGGGAGAAGAAAATGGCAGAAAACCACCTCCCGAGTTAAGTAATTTTTTCGACAGTCAGCTTTAACGACAGGCATTTGCCTCTACACACAGAAGGCGCAAAATCATCCTGCAACCTCAAAAACTCCCGCTCGTTAGTTTAAACGCACAACTTGGTCATATGTCGCAAATGGTCCATACAAGTGCTATTGGCACTCGAAACTGCTAGAGATCTTGAATTCCTTCCGAGTCGATATTCACCTCGCAACTAATGCCGTCGTTGTAGCATAAAGACATTAAATTTTGGAATGTTGAAATTTTTATTTGACAAGTTTAAAAGTATAAAAATTAGGGTAAGAGCACCAATTCTTGGCACACCCTCCTCCCAGTTGTTGGCATTCTTCTCTGATTTGATAGATAAGACATTTTTCCAGCATATTTTGCCTTAATTAATTTAATTCTACCATCATTTTTACATATAATGCACGTATTAATTATTCAGTGCCATGAATTATGTATCTGGAATAAAATATATTCATTTCGGTTCTTAGCATGCCAATAATAGGGTTCAGGTGCCAAGAATTTGTGCTCTTACCTTATTGTTTGTGAATATTATGATTTAGAAATTTTTAATTCAAACTTATTCAATTATAAAAATTAAGTTTCTAGTTCAAACTTTGTCATAACAATTTTTTTTTAAAGCTTACTTTGACCTTAAGGTACTGAAACAAAAAATTTGCAATTATTTGAATTTTCGATTGTTGCAATTTACTTGCAAACTTTGCTTTCACATGTAACATTTTATAGATGCATTCCTTTTTTGATAAACACTAAATTTACAACTGTCCCGCATCTGGAAATGCAAAATTGTGCTATACACAAGTCATTTTACCAAAGTATAAAATACCCCTTTGGATTCTAGAGTCTTGTTAATTGATGAGAGGCAATGATTGCCTTCTATAAAAAAAAAAGAAATAAGCTGTGATGAACTTAGTAAATAAGAAGTATACTTTAACTGGAGCAATTCGTTGTGTAGAAAATAATCCGGCTTATTAAAATGTTGTAAAATTACCCAAACAGGTGTGTCAATAAGGGAGAACCACTTAAAGGATCTCGTGTAAAAAAACTGGGCTTTTGATCTAACAATCATTAGAGAATAAAAAAGAAAGGGACTAAGAGAACGAATTGGCTAAAAATGAAAGTAGTGGTGCACCACATCAGGGGACTATTAATGTAGTCTTCTTTTTCAATCATAAGTGACAGTTCGATAAAAAGTCAAAAGGCGGCTCGATCTCAAATGCCGTACAAGGGCGGCCCAGAATGACTCGACTGGCCCTGATTTACTAGTAGGTCTTATACTTGTCTTCTCGAACACAGCTATCACCCTTTTATCTTTGTTTTATTTCTTTTTTGAGCTGCTGCTAATTCAGAGGCTAATAATAGGACAGCTTCCTGTAAAATGAAGAGGATTTAAATGATACTAGGTATCATAAGTAAAGGCAGTGTTTGTTTATAATAAAGCTCAACAAATTATATCGCAATACATTTCTTACTTCGTTAAATTTATAAATATTGAATATTTATCAAGGTAAAGTAAATGGCAGCGTGCCTAGAGGAAGACCGCGGAAAGAACGTTTGGAATGTGTGAATGAGACCCCAGTTAGAAGAGACATAAGAAGCCACCAAAACACGAGAGTTTGCATAAAAAAATGCATGGACGTAAAATAAGCTAGAGAAGTATGGCAGGACAGAAAAGTATAGCGGCAAATAGTTAATAAAAAGCGTGTCAGTAAAGTGAATGACGCCTGAAACAAAAGACCTTGGACACTTATAGACCCACGTGGGGAACCTTACATTAAGACTTCTTGAGGATCTTCACTTGGCGTGGTTGCTAGAAAGATTGGTCAGAAACCTGGGTCAGAGCAGTGTTGAAAAACGAACGCGTTATTTATATAATTAACACGAGAATTCTGGATCAATCTAAAAATTGTATATCCCTTCCTCATACTACCTCTTTCTCCACTGAGTGAGTCATGCATACGCCGAAAGGGAAATGGCTTAATGGTGTGATAATGATAATAATAACCCTAATAAATATTCCTATATAGGTTCCTATATAGGATCCTATATAGGAACCTACATAGGGTCCTATATAGAATTCTAGATAGGATGCTATGTTTCACCTATAGGTGCCACCTATAGGAAAGGACATAGGATCCTATATAGGTGCATGTATAGTACACTCCCTAATAAGGTAACTAATAGTGCCTAACTGATGGTACCTAACTAATGATACCTCATGGTACCTAATGCATCCCATGCAGAAACATGCACAGGATCCTATATAGGGTCCTATACAGGAAACTATATAGGATCCTTTACAGGATCCTATGTCATTTCCTATAGGTGGCACTTATAGGTAAACACATAGGTTCCTATGTAGGATCCTATATAGGTTCCGATTTAGGTTCCTATATAGGAACCTATATAGGAATTTTCAGTAGGGAATGTACTTGACTGCAAACCAGTCCGTCAATGATAGGGTAAAAACCGGGTTTTGTCCAATATGTCGGGACACACTGTTCTCATAAGACCACTTGGTTGCATTTTAAAAATGCGTCCGTGACTGATGATGTATACCGGGACAGCCCCGTGTTAAATATTGAAAAATAAAAACCCAACTGTAACAAAAAATGCCTTTGACATGTTGGGCAGCAACCATCTTAAGCCTGTGACAAAAATTAATTGTTTAGACAGTTAATTTTTTTATAATAATATCTAGAGAGGCAGAAGCAGAGGTTTAGGAACCAAAAAAAGCGACGAAATAAAGTGTGACGAGATAACATCATAGACACTTCTTACTTTAATACCCAGAGCTAGCCACAGAAATAAATGAGTAGAATCTGGCAGATCAAAAACGCTCAATATTTGTAAACAGACTGCTTTCGGCTGTTACTAACGATGATGTAGATAGGGAAATCCCAGAAAAACTACAGCACCTTGAAAGGAATTTTGATCTGCGTGTACTAATAGCACATCTCGACATCAAGGTTTTACCTACGTATTTGAATGTAGCATAAACTGCGTTAGTGCTGCAAACACTTGTACACTGTGCAGCTGTGGCAATCGTTAGAACGTTGGGCCGGAAAACTAGGCCTGCAAATGCAGTTTCTGTCCCAGCAAGGTATCGAGAATCACCATGGAAGATCAGGTTGGATATGGATGTCAGCAAAGTAAGGTGCGAATTGGGTTGATTAACTCAATATAAAAAAGGAAATAGATCCAGAAAGCTGATAAACCATGTTACTAAAATCATCCATTCTCGGCACATCAAGACATTAAGGGATCGTCCATATATTACGTAACACTTTTTTCTTTTGTTTATATCGTTGTGTCTTTCTCAACTTCACATCAATTTCATGCTCGTCTTCATTCAAACAAAAGAAAAACGCGTTACGTAATTTATGGACGATCCCTAACACGAACAATATGGGATGAAATTTTAGACTCTTAACGACAGAGACTTGATGTTCTTACTGCCAGACTGCGTCGGTACACGAAATGTACCGAATTGGGACACTGCTTGGTTTAAATTAGAGGAAACAAGGGCAAGCAATAGCCCTGAAATGAAACTGATAAACATCACAGCTTTAGATATTTCAGCGATCTTAAAAAGGGCAAGTAATTGGAAAGCTCCAGGTCCGGACATGATGCACAACTTCTGGTACAAGTACCTGACGAGTGTGCATCTTGCGTTGCAGGGTTGTTTTCATGATTCAAACTCGTAAGCATCAAGGGACACATGTCATACATTGACTACATGCAAGCGTTTCATTCCGTGCCGCATGACTAATTGCTTGAAGACTTCAAACTTTACAAAGTCTGCCTACGCATTTTTGAATTTCTAAGCTATGCGATGAGGCTCTGGAGTACAAGAATCAAGTATTTTGATCATGGACAAGCAAGGATAACTAGATCAATACGCTTAATGACGGATATATTTCAAGGAGACTCCTGCAGCGCACTATGGTTCTGTTTAGCGTTGAATCAATTGAGCAAAACACTAAACAGCATGCCTCATGGGTTCAGAATTCATGATAATGAGGATGGTCATCAAGTGACCCATCTTCTTTACATGCATGACTTGAAGCTGCACCCTAGTTCAGCCTATAAACTGCAGCAAGTGATCGACTTGCCCTAAACCTAGGCCTTTTAAAAGAAAGGATGCCCTTCCATAGATACATTCCAATGTCCGTTTGAGAAAGCGAAGATTACATCTTATATTGGGATGTTACTATCCAAACGGATCATTACATCTGGGACAATCGACCTGACATCGTGATGCGAGAAAGAAAAGGTGGAAGAGTCTACATCATCGACATTGCTTGTCCACTTAACCGAAATTTGCAGCCAACCTATACAACCAAAATCCACAAGTATAGCGAGTTAAGGCATGAAGTGAAGACCATATGGAGGAATGTGAACCATGCATCCATTCATCTCATTGTCATTTCGGCTACAGGCAATGTGCACGCAAGATGCACTGAACATTTTGAGCATTTAGGAGTCAGTAGGATATTGGCAGCAGCTCAGAAGGCGGTTTTATTAAACACCTGTCGCAATGTAAGAAACTTTCTTGACCATAAGAAAGCGAGCGACTAAAAACCTTTGGAGTGGTAGATAGTGGCTCTAAGAAAGCATCCAGAGGTGACTGTTGTCACCTCCAACGCTCGTGGCCGCGCGTAATTGTATACCTAAAACATCATCGCAGGAGGTTTCATGCATCGTATTAAATTATTTAAATTAACTTATAACATTCTTATCTCATCAGTCACTCGACTTAGTCCGTGGCCATGATTTATAACCGGGTTTATCCGAGTAAAAGTTAAAAATAAAAACATAAAAATAATAGTAATAAGTCTTTGGATAATTTTTTCTCAGCATTTATGTATCTTCAAATCGTCGACTGAATTCTCACAATGCCATGTCCGTTATTTTTAGGGTAAGCAGCTGCATTTTCTGAAATTAGCAAGTTACCAAAATTTTTTAGACCCAGATTTCTAAGCTCTTATTAGTTATTTTCAAGGAAAACCTATCGTTTCTTAAAATTGCTTTCATCACCAATTTCAGGTAGCAGATTTATGGTCTCCACTTTACAATTTTATTTTGGGTTTTACTTAACCTGGGTTTCACCTGGGTTGAGTCAGGTATTTAGGGCCTGCCGCGGCAGGCCCCTGATATCTGATGCCGCCTGGTTCGTGCCGACGAACAATAGAGGTGAAATCAAAAAACGGGGCTGAAAATAACTTGTAGGGCGCAATTCATTACCGATTTTTGATTTTTTTGTTTGGAAAAATTCAGCGTTCAATTTTGAACAGAATTATGAGAGCCGATCCTCGAAATTTGTTAATTTTTAACTTTTATGTTAAAGCAAAAAAAAAAAGGAAAAAAAAATAGATTTTGACGGTTTTCTCTCTTATCTTCGTAAAAAAATTGCCCCATGCTCAATATCAGTTGAATTTGATGCACAGAGGTGCATAAATAGAAAAATATATCTTCTCAGCGAATTTAACTAAAGAAAATTTGTCAAGCGAGATTTGTTTGTAATTTTGTTTAGCAAATTATATTAAGAAATGCCTATTTTTGCGCTTTTTGCTTAATGATATTAAATAGGTTCTAATTCGTCTTCAATAGCGTAATTTATTTCGGAGGAGATTTATCAGTAAGAACCAATTTTTTTGTGTTGTCTGTTGCTGATTCTACATGTTTTACCGAAATTTGCTCACTTTAGCGTGCCGCAGTAGACGAAATCATAATTATTTTCCTAATCTCGGCGAAACTTTCGCCAAAATATGTGTGCTTGTTTAAATGTGTGATTTTTCGTTTTCTTTTTAAATTTAATTTGTACATAACTTCATGAGAAACAAAAGACAAACTTGTCACTTGTTTGTATTTTTTTTCTCGCGAAGTTTTGAACAAATCTAATGAAAAACAAACGAAAATCCAGTGTGAATTTGGGATCACTTGCGTTCCTTGGAAAAGAAACGAAATTTTTTGCTCATAAATGCCGAGGATAAGCATTTGTTTCAATAATTTACTGCAGAAAATTATAAAAAATATCGGTTGACAAATTTTCTTTAGTTCAAATCAATGACAAGATAGTTTGTACAGAATAAAAAGAAAAGCCGATTCTTCTTTTTGCCCAAAATAGGCATTTGTTTATATAAATGGGTTTAAAAATATAAACAAATATCAAGTGAGAAATTTTCATGATCAAGTGTCATTTGCACGGTAAAGGCAAGCAATTTTAAGGCACAATTATAATACTTTGCGAGCGAACAATCCATGATTTTGGCTATTTGTTAATATAATTTTTTTATAACAATTTACTTAAAAAGTCAACTATTTTTTCTTTTAAGCACTCGTGTTTATCAAATTTAGGCGATATTGAGCAGAGAAAACAATTTTTTAAAGAGATAAAAAATTAAACCATAAAAATTGATATTTTCTCCTCTTTTTGTAATAACATAAAAGTTTAAACAGACAATACTTTAAAAATTGGCTCTTTTAATTCTGTTAAAAATGAAACGCTGAATTAAAAAAAAAAAAACCAAAATCGGTAATAAATTGCTCCCTTAAAGTTATTTTGAGCCTCATTTTTCCTTTCACTCCACTGTACAACGTGGGTGTACACGTCGATTCCCACCATCTTTGTGACCAACCAATGGATGCTAAGCGATTTCTTCCTTATTATTTTTGTACCTAGATTTCTTGAGACTTCAACTGTTCATTGCCACTTACAATTTTGTACACAATATATTACAATTTTCACAGTCATCAAATTCAGAACTCGGTCTCCGATTTGGTCGACATTACATTGCATTGTATACATTACAAATTTTTCATACCAAAAAGTTTCTTAACTTTGTTTCCGAAGTTTTAAACTATCTGTGTTATATATATAAACTTCGGATTTTCTCCGTGTGTGTGTGTGTAAAATAAAATTTATCAGGGTGAAAGCTACCACAGGGTTCGCATCCAGCACCTTTACCCGGCCGTTGGGGGGAGGGGGGGCTATTGTTTCGGCCGAGACGAGTAGTGGTGGTACAGTGTTGTTCTTCAACAAGACGCCAGATTTGTACTGTGAACCCTACGCAGTACCCACCATCGCGATACATTAGGAAGATACATTATAGAGCGTGGGCTCACAACGTAAATGGGAACGTGATACGGATAAGGCCAATTTTCACATGAGATGTTCGTCTGAGATTTTACAAGCATTACAAATTATTCGTGGTGCATTTTTAATGCTATAGAACTGCATTAAAAATGCACCACGAAGAATTTTTAATGCCTACGCCAATGACCCACGCTGGGTCTGGGAAACTTGACATTCATCACGGTAATAAAGATTGAACGTATTTCGGCGACAAAACATAAAATTTTACAATAATAAATAATGGATATTTTAAAGTAAAGCGATTTTGTTGTTTAATTTTTATAATTATATTCACCTTTATTACAACTTCCTACGATAATCAGAAGCTGAGAACGTGAATCTGATCATGATTATTTATAGCAGAAGAAGTTATTGTTTTAACTAAAAGTGGCTGACGCCAATTCTTTGCACAAGACTTAATTTATTCGTGTACTAATTTTGAGCACACCTTCTTTTAAATTGCTAAAGATACAGCAGGTGATAGACAAAATGGGGAAAAAGAAGGGAAAATGCGAATAACTTGGTAAATATTAACATTTTAATCAAATACTTCTTATTCATCTTGGAGTATACCTATAATATAGTAACTTTAGTCTTATAATAATTTTTGAAAAAATCACTTGTCAATAAAAAGGGCTTTTTATTGTTATGGCATTTCTTTAATCGATGTTTTCTCCAAATATATCAATTTGATCAAAAAATGATATACCGATGAAAATATGTATCTCTGAGAGTGGGCCAACTTTTGTTTTAAACTTTTTCCTGTAAAATCAATTTCAAGAAATTTCACCTGAATGTCCGCCGACATCGAAGCCGCCTGGCAACATTTTTGCATCCAGGTAAGTGCCTGATAATGCCCAGGTGCTATTTCTAATGTCAACCCCTATATGTACACCAATTTTCAACCTTATCCGAGTCACGTTAGTTAACTGCCAAAAATTCACACCTTTGACAGGTCGCCACAGGTAAACGCATTCACTCATACCTGCCAGACACCTATTTTTACGTTCATCATCATCAGACGAACATCTCATGTGAAAATTGGCCATATCCGTATTACGTTCCCATTTACGTTGTGAGCCCACGGTCAATTAGGAGAGGCACTAGGTAGAGAGACACAGTACAGGACTACAGATTATGGAGCCTCCTCATTTTTTCTTATTGAACATTTAACAGTTTGGTTGAAAATTCATCACTTTTGAAAATTAAAACAATTTTTTATTTAAAATTTATTTTTGTTTCTTAAAAACGCATTTTTTTCCTGTTGGTACTTAAATTATTTGTAACTAAAAAATCATTTATTTTTGTATTTTAATAATCCATAGAACGTATTCAAACAATCAACTATTCCTTCGTTAGAAAAATGAGTTGGCCCTGAAAAGAATCGATTGTCCTCGGCTGTTTATAGCGGCAACTAGACTAACAGAGTCTGTTAGTCAGAGTTCTATAATAAAAAAAGAGCTAGAAGTAATCGGCCTCATAAATTTCCTTGTTTATTGGGGGCTTCTATAAAAAACTCGATTTTGCGATGAGTATGGAGGAAATTCTAGAAAAAAAAAATGAGAAAAATAATGGCCTCATATACCAATGTGGCAAACAAGATTGTTTGCCACTCGGCAGGGTTAAGAGACTGAATATGAACCCTGTGGTTAGTGATGCCGTCGAGTGATATTTCTCGATCTCGACACGATCCCGACTCGATCCCAGATTACGGTATCGGGTTTGGATCGTGTCTGCTTTAACTCGACTTGACTTTGGATCGGGACATCGATATGTCGGCTCGGGATCAAGTCGGCTTTACGACACTCCTTCGGCAGATGTGCTCTTCTTACGGGAACTGAGCGGAGAGGGAAATTTGGGAATGGGTTGATCTCACGTTCCCCCTGACTCCTCCCCTGCCTAGTTGAACCGGTTATGGCTAGAGTGAAAATCCTGAAATACATTTTTCCCATAGATATTGGAATATTTGTACTTTGGCTCAGAATTAAATAATTTGAAACATCGAAGTGTGATTTCGCCGATTATAGAAACTATTTTCAACCTTCATTCAATTTAGAAATGTGTTTAATCAAAAAGAATAGATTTTTTAGTATGTGGCAATATTGTACTGTTGATTTAAGAGGAGCAAATATGAATCAGATATTGAAAAGTGAACAACTTACAGCTCATTTGTTGTAAATAGATTGCATTCTACTGATTCTTTAAAATTTCCGAGTGCAAATTGTTGGAGAAATAGTTTAACTAAAGAAGAAAAATGTTGACAGACAGACGATGTTGTTGGAAGATTTTTGACTTTTGAACCAAGAAAGATGCATTTTCTAGCACAACTAATAAATATGCAATCCAAAAGACTGTGTTTTAACAAAATAGTGAAATTTTCTACTGATTATTTGAATTTGTAAGAATTTAGTTAAACTTTCTTTCTTACAGTGGCATTTACAAACAAAATATGTACGATAAATTCTAAATAAAAACTTCAATAGTTAAATTTCCAATAAAAAATTGAATGTTTAAATTGTGACTTAAAACAGTAATGCTTGACGGCATGTGATACTTAGAAAATTATCGATTTTACCAGTTTTAGATTCCACCGGCTTTTTTTTTAGAATAATAAATATTTTGTCTTAAAAATTTTCGAAACGATAGCGAACATGCTAGCGGACGTCCCCACACACTTTTTTGTGTTTTTTATCAAAAAATTTTTGATATTGCTAACAACGTGCGTGTATATTTAGAGGTTATGTGTGTTACAATTCACCCGAGCGTTACTTCAAAACTACACAATATTTTTGGCCGAAAACTTTGGACTTACAAATAAACATAGCAACTAATCTCCCGGAACTAACCTTATTTGCAGGCAATCAAAAAAGTTTATTTCATAAATAATTTCCAGATTATCGGAAAGGCAGAGATGAAAAACGGCGTAAAACCTCAAAATATTGCATATGCATAAAATTTGTATTTAACTCATTAAATTTTTTGTTATTATCCCTCAAAAAAGAGTCTGGGGACGTCCGTTATGATATTTTATAGCATCTCCGAATTCAGTTTTTAAACTTTTTCATTTTTGTGGAAAAAAGTCAGGGAAACTGTAAGTGTCACATGCCCTTAAGCTAAAAAAAGAGTTTTAAACAAAATAGTTAACCCCCTCAACCAAAAAGTTGAAGAAATATTTTTCAGAAAAGATATGAATCATCAAAAATAAAGTCACGAATGTTTATTTGAAAATTAAAAAGTTTAATATGTTGTTAGAAACGTTATTATTCAAGCAAAAACACAAATCATGAAGAGAATGTTTTCAATTTTCAAACAGAAAAATAAATTTTCATTCAATTATGTAGTTAAATTTTAAACTGAAATAGATAAATTTTTTAATTAGAAACCTTTAACTCTTTAACGTGAATACTTGATTGTTCATTTATAAAAGACATAGATTAATTTGACGAACAAACGATAGAAACAAATGCACGTTTTCGGCGTTTATAAACGGGTTATAATCAATTATAAACGGGTTTTAAAGAAAATAGTTACTTTTTTTATCAACATTAATATTGTTTATAGGAATTATTTTTGAGAGAATAATTCATTGATTATTCTTCTCTTATCTTCGTTTTCTACAAAAAATGAATTTTTGTCAACAAATGATACCTTAACTCCCAGGGACAAATTATTTCTTATTGAAACAACAAATTTTCAAATGAAGGGATAAATGTTCAACTGAAATGATGAATATTCAACTAAAGTGATGAATATTCAACTGGACTACATACATTTTTAAACAAAAAAATGCCCTTTTATCAAGAAAGTTTAACTTTTGATCAAGGAGTTTTATTTCAACCAAAGAGTCATCTTTTTGGTTGGAAATGAAACTACTAAAAGAGGAATTTGTTAACAAGAAGATCAACTTTCAAAGAAGAATAACTTTGCACCAAAAAATACTCCTTTTCAACAAAGCACATGATTTTTTAACGAAATAGGTAAATTTTTAATTTAAAAAGATCGATTTCAACCAAAATTGGTATGGTTTATTTTTTAGTTTGAATAAAATCACTTTTCAGCTAAACTGACAAATTTTTTACTAAAATAATGAATCATAAACTAAAAAGATCAATTTCTAACCAAGAAGAATATTTCTCTACAAATTACATGAATTACCAACTAAATATATAGTCGAATTTTTAAATTAAATGGTCAATTCTCAACAAAATAGTTAAATTTTAAACTAAGAACATCAGCTATCAACAAAAAATGAAATAGTTTTATTTTCAACCAGAGATGAATTCTGAACAAAAATTATGAATATTTAATTGAAATGCTTGAATATTTAACCCAAATTACGAATTTACAATAAAATCATCAATATACTGAACCTGAATATGTACTTAAAATTTGTTTATATAATTTGTTCGTAAAATGAATAAATGTATAACTAAATTTGTGAATTATTTGAGCAAGGTCAAATAAAAAAACGATTTATTTTTGCTTTAAAACGCCAAAGATTTGCATTTGTTTAAATAATTTATTCGTAAAATTAATAAATGTTAATGCATAACTAAATTTGTGGATATGATTTGAACAACGTCAGATAAAAAGCGATTTATTTCTGCTGGAAGCCGCTGAAAATGTACATTTGTTTATATAAATTGTTCATAAAATTAATAAATGCACAACTAAATTTGTGAATGATTTGAGCATGGTCAAATAAAAAAAAAGATTTCTTTTTGCTTGAAAACGCCGAAAATGTGCATTTGTTTCTATAATTTGTTCGTAAAATTCACAAATGTTAATGCAGGACAAAATTGTTTCAGAATATATAATTGTGATAAAATTAGATGAAAAATCGGTTTCATTTTTCTTCAAATTCCTAAAATCTGAATTTGTTCATATATTTGGCTTAGCAAATAAACAAATATCCACGGATAGTACAATTTTTACAGAAAATATAATCGGTGATATTGTTACAATAAGTGTAGACAAAAAAATATTGTTTGCTGCCTATTAATTTCTGTGATGTACATTTGTTTGAAGAATTTGTTTATAGAAGTAATTAATAACATTTAATTCTGAATGTTCATGGTCACGTATCACGCAAACAATAAATGCAAGCAATTTTCCACCAGGAATATACATTAACAACAAATATTCTTAATTTAGATTATTTGTTATCAAAAACAGGTAATAACAATAACCTTTGAAAGCTAATTTTTTTTGCTTTTTCTTATACCGCTTTGCATTGAATTAAAGTGATCTGAAGTAAGAAATCAATTTTTTCTACGGCAATAAAACATGAAAGGCAAAAATTCAACACTTTTCGCTATTTGCATTGAGATAAAAATTAAATAAACAAAAAAAATCGACTCTCAACTGTTCCTAGAAAATTTAGTCCTGAATTTTCAAAAAAAAAACTAATCCAAAATCGGTGCATTATTGCGTTCTATATACAATTTTGAACCTCGTTTTTCATTTCACTCTACTGTGAACCACTAGTCGCTACATCACAGACACAAATCTGGCGATGGAGTATCGAAAAACGGTCATGATCTCGAACCGATATATCGACTTCCCGAGCCAAAGTCGAGGCGATAGAAAACCGAGCACGGGTATCGGAATTACGATCCGACCCGAGACAAAACCGACTCGATCCCGACCCGATCACGAGACAGTATCGTATCGAACAGCATCACTACCTGTGGCAGCTTTTACCCTTTCATCATATCCAAAACACGTTTCACCATTTACTTACCTTCTTCACATAACACAGCAACATTCGACAAATTTTAGTTTATATTTTCTTTTCTTAATTAAAAAAGTGACGTGAGTGAGATCCAAATAACTGAATTTTCCGATTACCTTTATTCTGCATACCCTTATGTATTTTGACGGGCTGATTACTGATTATACTGATGGCTGATTATACTAATATGAGAGTATAAATTGACGATGAGACGATTTTCATGGTGAAAACATGAAAAAACACATAAAAATCATAGCTGGTTGTGTTTGTCTCAGTCAATTCGCAAAGTTTTGCCAAGTTCTTCACATTTTGTGTTGCATGCATTTTTTTCACGAGTGATAGTTTCTGAGAAAATTATTGTTATACTCGTATTTAAGGAACACATTCAAAGTGACGAGACTAAGGAACAACAGCGACCAACACCTCCAACGTTTCCAACGTATCTTGGGGGACCGCAAGACAACCCTGTGACTATTCACATACATAATGTTAGTCAAATCCAAATCCCTTTCCAATATCTCATGGGGGATGTAACACGGAAAAAGTACGCTGTAAGATATACTCGGAAACTGATGAAATATTACTCGGTGGCGTAGTAACGGAGTCTTTTGTGCAACCACAGAGTAATTCTTACACTTTGGGAGAAACCAGTGAACCTCACTTCATCAAAGTGCAAGATTTACTCTGTGAAATTGTAAATCCGTATCCAGATCGAATGGAGATGAGTGATGATTTAACAATGTCACCCAGTAATCCCTACTTTGCCGCGAGGGCAAGATACAGCTTGCATTGCATGATGCGTGTCTCGCTAGAGAAGAGGTTACACTTTCGCTCGAAAAGACCTGCTCCTTCTGAGAGACAAAATTACAGTGTCGCATTAGAAATCTCTCTCATCTACAAGCCAAATTAACAGTTTTGACCTATTATAGAATCGTCGGTAGACGTTCCATTACATCAGCTCGATAAAGATTATATAATATAAAAATAATTTACAAAAAAAAGCTTTGTTCTTAATAATAACAGCAACCTAAAACCTATGGTAAGTCTATGCCGAACGCTCTAGCTAATTACGCTAATTTATCGCTTGGATTCTGTTGACAAAATCTCAGCTAACATTTCACGCTGAAAAGCCAGGGTTAATAGAGAAATTTTTTTTCTATTTCATCTCTTTACACATTTTATAGGAATAGTTGGATTGAAAAATGATTCACTAAGATATTTCAATTTAATTAATTTAGATTTCAATAGTTCATTGTTTAATTTAAATATTTATTTAATTTGTGATTTTTGTTAAAATTCTGAAGCTAAGAAATTTAATGGATTTATTACTCTCAGATGCATTTTGAGTGAACAAATATTTAAATTTGAATTTAATTTTCCAGCTTAAAAAAAGAACCGAATGAAAGTCTTAAAAATGAAACTTTTTAAATGCTTAGAAATTGATAAAATTTTGCTTAAAGCTAGAAATTATTTATACATTTTTATAAAATATAAGAATGCACATTATATGATATAATAAATCGTATAATAGCATAATAAATTGCAAACATGGATAAGTGAAGTAAACGGTGTTTATTTAAATATTTTTGTTTTATTCCGGGAACAATATTTGAAGGGTTGCAGTACACAGAATCAGATGTCTAACAAATAAAACGATACTTTTTAGGAGAACGAAGTAACATTCCGTAAAATCGAAATTAGCCTATAAAGATAAAAAAAGGTACTCCCAAACTTAAGCGTTTTTGAATTGAGGCCAAAAAATTATGATTAAACAAAATGATCTAGTTCCGAGAAATAAAATGTGGAAGTTTACAATCTCAAAGAGATTCAAACTTCGTTGGGTTTGAAAATTGTTTTTCAACGACAAATGCAAATTTATTCTTTAACTTCAAAACATAATAAAAACTTGCTACCGAAATATGAAGAGATTGAATAAGAATAAAAAAGAGCTTATACAAAAAAACTAATTCTGTTCCGGAAAAGTGCAGAGTTAGTGTGGCGGCATCGCACTGTAACAGTAATAAAAGTTTTAAAAGTGGCTTTCAGTATAAATTTAAGATTTTAGGTTGGAATTTGATTATAATATAAAATGTAAATCACACTAATAGAAACAAAAATACAATACTTACAGGTACAGTCGAGAATGGCGCGAACTCGCGATCTGTCGGTGATAATGTAACGCTATTTACTAGTACCATAATAATCTGTAGTGTAATACAGTACTCTTCATACGAATCATTTTTCCATTTTTCTCCGTGCATACTAAGGAAAAACTTACGTAACTGACTTCGCGATTACGGTCTATTTTCTCATAACTGAACATTTTTAAATTAACCTAAACGGCAATTCCTCTTACGTAAGAACTTCCTTAGTACGGGAGATAGAAAGCTTATTATAATATAATATTGTAAAAAATTAAACAAACCTCGCTCAGCGAATAACACTGTTTGAAAGTAACATTTATTCCCTCGGTACACACTATACCTCTAACATTCTCAGCAGTAAACACCCCAGGCGGAAATATTATACATAGCTTATACAGGGTGTCTAAAAAGTCCCGGGACGGTTAGATATTTCCTCAGGTAAAATTTTTTTCAAAAAAGTGAAGGTCATTCCTGAAGTAAATTTCAACGAGGAATTCAATGGTGACCTTCATTTTGAGCTTGAGGTTGACCTTCATGGCCTTTTGAAGGTCAACTTTGTTTTTTTAAAATGGAAACCCCCTTTTTTACATCTGCAATCGATAAAGCGAAAAATTCTACGTTCAGAAACGTACCCAAGTCTTAGGTCCATTTTAACGTCCAAGGTCAGTTAGAGGTTATTTAAAATTAACCAAGTTTCCCATGAGGTCAGTGTAATTCTTGAAGTAAATTTCAACGAGGAATTCAACGGTGATCTTCATTTTGACCTTAAAGTTGACCTTCATGGCTTTTTGAAGGTCAACTTTGTTTTTTTAAATGGAACCCCTCTTTTTTACATCTGCAATCGATAAAGCGAAAAATTCTACGTTCAGGTACGTACCCAAGCCTGTTAATTTCACCTTTTAAAGTGAAAGTAGATTCATCTGAAAATATTGTATTGTACAAGAAAAGATGATCTCTATCAATTCTGTCCATCATAATTTCACAAAATTCAACCCGACGATCAGGATCGTCTTCGTTGAGCTCTTGTACCAGATGAACTTTGTAAGGATGGAAATTAATGCTTTTAAAATATTTCGCACTGTCTCAGGAGTAAGGTCACGCTCATCATTAGCTCGACGTGAATTAAGGTGTGGGTTTTCAACAAATGCTTGGACTATGTCTATCTGCATTTCCTCGAATCCTGCAGATTTTGGCCGACCAGTTCTCTGAAGGTCCTTGATAGATCCATGATTCATAAAGCGCCTTACAGTTCTTTCAATTGTTGATTTTGCGAAAGGATTCAACGGTATAGGACTTATGGTATCGCCTTATGTATTGACTTAGGTGTCGAAAAACGGTATAGGACTGTATAACTTTTCGGGGAGGAACAGAACTCTTACCAGAACACCCGGAACTTTCAATGAAAAATTTCCTTATGATTTTACAATATTCAAAACTCTGTAACCAAGATCAATACAGAGATCACTAATGAATTTCTCGTTGAAATTTACTTCAGGAATCACACTGACCTCTTGAAAAACTTTGTTAATTTCAAGTAACCTCTAACTGACCGTGAACATAACGATTGACCTATGACTTGGGTACGTACCTGAACGTAGAATTTTTCGCTCTATCGATTGCAGATGTAAAAAACGGGATTTCTATTTTTAAAAAAACAATGTTGACCTTCAAAAAACCATGAACGTCAACTTCAAGGTCAAAATGAAGGTCACCATTGAATTCCTCGTTGAAATTTACTTCAGGAATTACACTGACCTCTTGAAAAACTTTGTTAATTTTAAATAACCTCTAACTGACCTTAAAAGTTACAATTGACCTATGACTTGGGTACGTACTTGAACGTAGAATTTTCCGCTCTATCGATTGCAGATGTAAAAAAGGGGGTTCCCATTTAAAAAACAAAGTTGACCTTCAAAAAGCCATGAAGGTCAACCTTCAGGTCTAAATGAAGGTCACCATTGAATTTCTCGTTGAAATTTACTTTAGAAATGACCTTCACTTTTTTAAAAAATATTTTCTGTCCTGGCATACTTCTCTAGCTTCTTTTATGTCCATGCATTTTTTCATGCAGGCTCTCGTGTTTCTGTGGCTTCTAATGTCTCTTCTAACTGGGGTCTCATTCACACATTCTCACCATTCTCTCCGTGGTTTACCTCTGGGCACACTGCCACCTACTTCACCTTGATACACTTGATTCGTTAGTCGTTCATTTGGCATTCTCTCAATATGCCCGAACCATCTTAACCGATTTATTTCCCATGTGTCTACTAATGTCTCTTCTGCACCACATTCTTTGAGAATTATGTCGTTACTCATTTTGTCCATCAGAGTTTTCCCGTATACCATGCGCAAGAATCTCATGTCAATTGCATTAACTGTAATTTTATCTTTTTCTTGATAGGTCCATGTCTCGCTACCGTATAGTACAGTTGGTACAAATATAGAGTTATGTATTGCCATTTTAGGTTTATTTGATATATTTTTACTTCTGATAAGGGGCCCTGCTCTACCAATAACCCTCTTTCCTTCGTTTATGCGTCTATGTAACTCCTGTATCTTCCCGTCCCTAGTAAATAAGCTACCATGGTACACAAACTTATTAACGTTTTTAATTCTCTTGTCACACAATACAATGCTGCATAGTGTTTTCTCACTGTTTCCTTCGAACACCATAGTTTTTGTTTTATTAGCGTTAATTTTGAGGTCTATGCTCTATATGCTTGCATTCAGTTTATTCAACATTCTTTGCATGTCTTCGATGGACTCTGCCATAACAACCTTATCATCTGCGAATGCTAACCCACGTACGCTTAAGGCCAATTCAGATTATAATTTCAACCGTGCCGTTCGCAACCGTAGCCAATGAGAGCGCTTGCTAAAGCCACGAGGCCTGTCCGCTGTTTCTCGAGCTTGCTGCACTTCACTCTCGTCACTTTAATCTATGCACCTCACATGCATGAGAATGACAATCGTGTAAGCTGAGTCGGCGCAGGGTGAGCTGCACCGGTCAACCGAGACTCGGCGAACCGCAAACGAGAACGGCTAGTCTGCATTGGCCTTTACTGTTTCGAAATCCACACCCTCTTCGTCGAAAAGAGCCATTCTTAAACACTTGTGCATAAATAATATAAATAAACATGAAGACATAACGCATCCTTGTCTAACTCCTTAAACAATATCGAAACAGTCACTCAAATTCCCATTTACCCTTACACTCGCATTGCTACCCGTATATATTGTTTTTATAGCTTGTACGTGACCTTCCTGGCATAAACCCACTTTGGGCACCCAAATATTTTATTCTGTTATTTTCATTGCCCTGCGAATGAGTATTTCATTTGTTTTATACATTTTTTGTATAAAACAAATTAATATTATATATAAAACTTCACACTATATATAAACTATATATAATTTTTCCGCCTGGAACAGTACGAAAAAGAAGATGTTACAATTTCACACTGCGAAATTGGTGCAGGATGGGACCCTATATTGGTATACTGGATTACTATTTCAAACTGCTCAATCTACTGTATATTCTTCTACCCATCGCAGTATGAAAGGGGATAGCTTACAATTTGTAAACTATATAATTCCTCATTTTTAGTTCACAGTAAGAAAACATAACGTCTACCAGCTTATAAGTGAAACCTTACAATGTGGAGCAGTAATTTAAACAGCGTGTCAACACTATTCCACTCTACAATATCAAACTGTCATAGCTGCTTTATGTATTGCTACAAATGGTATTTCGACTATTATACTTTCAGATTATTGGTTCACACTGCATTCAATGCTGTGAAAACTGCTCATTTTGCAGTGGGTACGCTTTAAACATCAGCTTTATTGTTCAAAATCGTACATCTTACAGTGTAATTTTTTCCCTGGGTTATTTTTAACTTTATATATTCTGTTCGCAAATGGTCTGTTGAGGCATACATTCTCAAAGATTGGCTGATCAAGGGTATAAGAAGTCATGATTGACAAAGACCGTTTTTAATTTGTACGACCTTCTTTATTTAAAATATAGGGACTCACTAATCTTAATTCGTCTACCATATTAAACAAAGACAGACGCCAAATATCACACTTCCTAAAAATTTTGATCTTTAATTGGGACTTAGTGCAAGTGGCTGGAAGAAAAAATTAGGCCTATCTTAGGTTTACACAGTTTAGACGTACACGCAGAAAAAAGGACCCTATGTTTTAATGGAAAATTAAGTGAAATCTAATGATCTTCCAAGTACGTATATGGACAAAACGACGATTCAGTAAACGTTGCAATTATAGGCAATAAGATCGCGCACAGTTCTATTGTGCACAGTTCTTCGATGCTACAATTACGAATTATCATGTCACTTTAATGAATAATATAACGCGTTGTAACTTATTTTAACGGTATGTATACTGTAGTTCAGACAGCACTATAAACGTTGAAAAAGTTTTGCTAAATAATAATTAATAAACAAGCGTACGGTTAATCCTTACATATATTTTTTGATATACTTATAATTAAACGACATTTGTAAGTTATAATGCTTATAACACAATTAAAATATCACACGAAATAGGCGGTATTCGAACGCACAAACCTAAGCACACAATTTAATTATTTTAACCACGACACTATTACACGAGTTGCGATCTGCAAAATAATCTCAAAATGCGTTTGTAACTGAGAGGTGGCGACCACGGAAACGACTTCTTAATACGCGTCTCTGTCATCGCACCACACAACGAAAGATCTAGCATTTACTTTATATTCATATAAGTCAGCTAAAACAGTCATGCAACGCAAACACGTCTTGCTCCAATAAAGTCGCAACTGTACGAGATGTGTGAATTAGTTGTGCCATCCAAAATTATGTTATTTTTTAAAAACTCCTTCCTTGATAAGCGGAAATATGAAGTAATTGGATGAAAGTCACAGAAATGTCAAAAAGGAATGTTTTTTAGGTGATCCAAGCATTGCCGATTCCGCCGTGAATTGACCCGGTGGTTCGCGCGGATAGGTTGCGTTGTTTCAACTTTAGGGGCGAGCTCAGCAAACTAATCGGATCGGTAGCACGTACCGATCGTTTGGTTATGTCCACTGCACCACTATTTAACTCTCGGTTCAGTAGTAGTCATTTCTTCCTGTGACTTTTTTCTCAGTTTTTTTTCTCTGACCAAGACATAATAATTTCCGGCTCGCTTCATATACGTTTGAAAAGCTGCGTCTTTGAAACACGTATTGAAGAAAGTATCGTGTGTACCACGTGAGAGGTATTTTTGGCTGCGTTATCCTATGAATAGTTACGAACAAATCGCGACCGACAAAAAGCGCCTGTTTCTCTTCCAAGATGCATCATATGATATTCTACGTAAAGTTGAATTTAAGTATGAATTTCATTCCTCTACATGAAAAGGTCTGGAAGCTACGATTTTTTAAAGTCTGGGAAGGGGGTAACTCTACGGTAGCGGACGAACTAAAGGGGTTAACTCTATTTTTTTTGTTTTATCTTGTTTAGTGCAGTCATCCGAAGGTATATTCCATTTTTCACAATGATCCTTGTTATTAAGAAATATTTTGAAAAACACACTGTGCAAATACATATTAATCAGACAATGGTATGCCTTTTATTCTCCATACTACGCTACTAACATATGGCACTGCATTCCCATAGATTGCGAATGGACCCCCCCCCCCCTTCGATCTATTTAAAAACACGAAATTATATAGTCCGCTTTAAGGAGTTACTTCAAATAGAATTCCCGCACACATGGAGTTACCCCAAAGGCCAATGTCAAAAATAAATTCCAAAAAATATCCTCAATTTCACAATTCCTGCTACGCGGTAGTGAGCGCCCGTATTTAAACTATTCAAAAATGCAAAAAACTTATATTATAAAAAAGTGGCGCTTACCCCCTTTAGCTTTTCTGACCTACAAATGTAGTATTTAAAATAAAAATAGCCTTTATTTGAAAAATCCGATAAAAATTTAAAATCTTAAAAGGTTTTATAAAAATGGCATTAAATCATCCTAAAGAGTGACTTGTCATTTATTATATTTTCAAATTTTGTTTTGCATACTTTGTGAATGGCAATAAGTATTTAAATAACTGATTATTTTTTAAAAGCGCAGGAAAAAATCGAAAATGTCGAGTACTATTTCAGACTTTCAAAACAGTGAGCCGATGCAACGGTAAGCGTAATTTGTGGTCGCAAGCTAGCTCTGATTTATATTTCTGGTGATTAATTTCTTTCACGAAAAGCGGACGCACTCAAAATATTTGTTGAATAAGGTTTAGTAATTTTTTTATATTTGTTAAATTTCCCCATTTCTTTAAATAAAAAAAATTATTTAATATTAGCGGGATCTATGAGCACATGTGTTATATGCAAGTGAAGCTATCTAAGTGGAAACTGACGTTGAAATCTACGTGAATTAAAGAAAACTACGTCAAATTCGGATGGCATTTTGAAGCGAGGAACACCACACCACAAAAATGTATTTATAAACTTGTATCGATAGGTTTCAGATACAAGAAAGAGTTATATGATGTTCATGGATTTTATTAATATAATATGTAAATATTGATGACACATTAATGAACGTAAAACGCAGATAGATGCATATACTGGGAACAAATTACATTTAACCTTACAGATGGCGCTGCCAGTAAATAGACTAATGTTAAATAGAACTACCGAAGTTTCAGATCCTAGGAAATACTAGGTCAAAATTTAGACAGTTTTTAAAATCTGTTAAAAAAAATAGCATGAAAATTATCTTTAAAATAAAAGCAAGAACATTGAAAAACATTTTGAATTGTAGTAAATATTAATGATTTAAGAAGACATACAAATTTACAATTTCTTTCTAATATCTCCTTACGGTGATATACGCCAATGGCTGTAACGGGC
>NC_046664.1:120542092-120550716 GCF_010883055.1 Belonocnema kinseyi
CCGGTACCTCTAAAAATTTTTCAATGTACCTTTACCGAGGTTCTGGTGGTTGGGAACCCACCTTAAGCTGTAGGCCCCCCCCATCGTGTAATTGACTGTAACCCAGTCCGTCAATGGTGGGGTAAAAACCAGACTTTGTCCAATGTGTCTGAACAGACTGTTCTCATCAGATCACTTGATGGCATTATAAAAATGCGTCCATGACTCATGATATATACCGGGACAACCCCGTGCAAAATGATCAAATAAAAATCCAACTGTAACCAAAAGTGCCTTCGACATATTGGACAGTATAAGCCTGTGACAACATTTCAACACAGAAATGTTTTTTACTATAATAATAAGCCTCGGTGGCTCAGTTGGTTAGAAACTTGGACTTCACCTCAGAGGTCCGGGGTTCGATCCCTGAGCCTGTACCTCTGAAAATTTTTCAATGTACCTTCACCGAGGTTCTGGTGGTTCGGAACCCACCTTAAGCTGTAGGTCCCTCCATCGTGTACTTGACTGCAACCCAGTCCGTCAATGATGGGGTAAAAACCAGGCTTTGTCCTACATGTCTGGGCAGACTGCTCTCATCAGATCACTTGCTTACATTATAAAAATGCGTCCGTGACTGATGATATATACCGGGAGAGCCCCGTGCAAAATGATCAAATAAAAATCCAACTCCAACCAAAAATGCCTTCGACATATTGGGCAGTATAAGCCTGTGACAACATTTCGCCACAGAAATGTTTTATAAGGATATGAAATTACACGATAGGGGGACCTACAACTTAAGGTGGGTTCCGAACCACCAGAACCTCGGTAAAGGTACATTGAAAAATTTCCAGAGGTACCTAGACATATTGGACAAAGCCTGGTTTTTACCCCACCATTGACGGACTGGGTTGCAGTCAAGTATATGATGGGGGGACCTACAGCTTAAGGTGGGTTCCGAACCACCAGAACCTTGGTAAAGCTACATTGAAAAATTTCCAGAGGTACTGGCTCAGGGATCGAACCCTGGACCTCTGAGGTGAAGTCCGAGTGTCTTACCAACTGAGCCACCGAGGCTCAGGCTCAAGCTCATTATAATATTATAATGTTTATAAAGTTATAATATTATATTAGTAATGGTATTATAATTTTTTTTTTTTATTTCAATGAATAGCACAATAATAATATTTTTATAATTATAGTACTCATAATCATAATAAAATTGCGATGGTAATATTTTTCTATGATCTTCTATAATAGTATTATAATACTATAATCATAGTATTGTAGTATAACATTATTTGTTCTTGTTATTTGTATAATCTAGATTAATTTGTTATTCTGACATTGCTGTGCCATAGTACTATTGAAATAATGTTAGCATAGATTAAGAATTGAAATATAATGTAACGCTGGAGTGCGGAGAGACAGAGCGAGTCCAGCAGTCCGATTATTCTTCGGGGAGATCATACATTGCGAGTGGGCGTCTGGCGCGGCTTCGCCGCGCCAGCCGCCCACTCCCGTGCATTGGATCTCACGAGAGGGGGCGATGGTTGGGGCCCCCTCATCCCTACCCCTTTTTTTTTTATCGTCGTCACTCGGCATGGAGCTACCACCAGCCTACGACGTATTCGCCTGCTCACTCGTTCTACAACACTCTCGCTTCTTTAGCTCTGTCATCCTAAGAGTAGACGGAAATAAAAGAAACTTCACGAGGGAAATCAGCTTTCTCCATTCATCACCAAAATATTCTTTCCTTTTTAGGACAACATTTCAAACGTAGAAAAGATAAAGTACCTCCGGGTACTTGATCAGAAGTCTTTTTCTGGAGCGTCAGTGCGTTAAGATCTTGTCCTCCTGCCTGGTCGCCGACGAAATAACTTCACCGAGGCATTTCATCTCTATTTGAACGCGTACGGTTCAACTACCTCCACCGGCACTCTACTAGATGACACCACGACCATCGCACCACATAATATATCAATATTTAAGGATTTGGATGGGGAAGAAGAACGGCAACCGTTGTCAACCCATTGCGCGTTTCGATGCTCTTCGTTACGAGGCAGAGATAGAAAGACTCCGCAATGATGGCTACCGCACGGCGCCGACGATTGAAGACGCTCCGCAGGCAACCGTAGAAGCGATTACGCCTGGGAAGGCGTTCGTGCCGTGCCAGATAAGTGACGCTTTCACGCCGGTCACAAGACTATCAGCACTTTCACGAGCGGGTTAACATTGCCGATGATGAATTTAGCGTATCCCGGAGATTTTGAGGCACAAGAGCCCACCTTGCGACAACGGGAAGATATAAACTTTGTGATGAACAAATTTTTTAAGGAAATGATGAAACCATCTACTTCCCCTCACATATGAGCATTGAATTATGAAGCGGGTTAACGTATGGAAACAGTTCCTAAAGTCGGCCGGAAAACGGACATACTTGCACCCGGCAAAAGTCAGAAGGACGTGCCAAGCGGAATGCAAGCGTTAGACGCTTGAATTCTACAGACGCAAGGATTTATTTATACTGAACCGCTTCCAGCATCTCACACGAAGAAGGTAACGTGCCAGAGGAGGCACACCACAGGCCCTTTTCAGGGCCACCAAATCATTTGAACGAAGGATATCTTTTGAAACAACACAAATCTGCACTGACATCCTTCCTCCAGCGGTCTACGACCTGAATAGTTTGCCACCACTCACCGACCTAACAAATCCCAGTGTCACATGGCTGATGTTTTGTAGAATTTCAAAATGTTCTATTTTTTGTAGTCGCTGAAATAAATTTATCTATGTTATATAAAAATTTCGGTCATTTCAGTGAATTAAAATTTATATTTACTATACAAATTCGAACTTAAAATGTTTTCATGTACCCAGTAGAAGAAAGATTTTGGAACAAATTAATGACTAGTTCCTCAACATTCACCTTTGTCAATGTATCAGTTAATTTCTACAATAACAGCGATAATACATTGAAACTGTGGTGATCGTAAAGATAAAATTGTTGCTATATCTATAACATGATATTGAGCTGTCCACATAATCTTATTTATTTATTTTTTTTGGTTACAGATGCACGTGCGGGTTACTACAAAAACTCCGTTCTATTTACAAGTGCAACCTAGATGAGGCTGGATTACGCGTGATAATCACTATTGCGTATTGTCAGAAATGAAATATCGATGCCGAGTAACTCGATCATAGGCTAACTTCAAATAAATCGAACAAGCTGGGGTAGTATTAAGTGATCCTTCGAAGGCTTCTTGAGTCAAAGACTAGAAGAGAATTTTCTAGGAAAAGCCTGGATTGTGGCTTTCAGTGATATAACGGTCGTGCGAGTGTTCCATGAAGAAGATTGGCACGAACTAGAATTTCCAATAAAGCAAGCGATCAAGATATAAACTTTCAGTGGTAAAGAGATGGCTTTGTACGAACAAGATTCGAATAATCATTTAGGTTTTATCATGAAACAAGAAATAAAGAAATAATGCCGTCATGCTCTATCCCCTGCGATTGAGAAGGCGTAGTTAGATCGTTAGTTGAGAACCCTATTCTCGTCTGGTCCACCAGAATCGTTTACTTAAGCAACAAAGATAGAGTGCAGAGTAAAACTCGTGGCTGAGCTGTAGAGTTATTAGGTTCGTGAATTTATAAAAAGAAAAAAAACGTGTCAAAACGATGGAGGCATATCAAAGATGCATATAAAATCCATCGTTACCTATTTCGCGATTCCTCGTGTTTTGTACTATGCTGTTTTCTCGTCCTTAGATACGAGGAATCGCTGAAATCTTTTCAAAGTACTCTAAACGCTCGAAAATTTCAAACTCAAGTGGCCATAAGTAAAGAAAAAAGAAGACAACTTGTAACACCAGATGCGCTAGTGTTTTGCCTCTCTTTATTCGAAAATTCACGTTTCGACATCGTGCTCTCTATACATTTATAAACATGCATTAAAAATGTAGAAAAAGAAAGCGAAAGAGATTAAAGGAAAAGAAGTGGAGCGAAAAAATAGATATTTATAAAGACCGTTTGAGAGTGTTTGCGAGGCGTATATGCATTTCTAGAGGCATACCTATCCTATATAGAATGAGAAACTATTTAATTATTACTTTTAGAAGCACTACCAGCAGCTCGTTGTAGCCATTACCGAGCGCGAAAAACGTTCGACCAATCGTCACTGCACCTCATTCTCCAGCAAAGAATATTGTAACGCTGAAAATAGAAACTGAGTTTTAGATGGAATTTAAGGTTGGTAATATTTGTTTTTTCAGATCTCTCTGATCACATAAGTTATGGGCCTAGAAACGGAATGTAACCTCATTCTGCCCATGTATGCAATTGGTGCGATTCTTCAAGTAAGATATTTTGGAACAATTATTAGATCATCTGAAAATTGATTTCTCTTATAAAATAAAAACATTGCAATATTCGTCCTGGATAAACCATTATGAGGAGTGAATTCGAACTTCCTAGTAGGGCTTTTGTAACATCCAAAGTAAATCGGCCCCTTTCAAACTGGCATGACGTGACGTCAATCTAATCGCGGTTCTCGAAAACTGTAATATAGCAACGACGGATGACTTGTAGCATCTTGAACCTAACACTTTATTTATATGAATAACAACTTAGTCATTTATCGACCGAGTAAGTCTAATCCATGTGCATGTGTCTCCCGTTACAATTTACGTATTATGTACAATCCTCTCGCGGTAAAATATTTTCGTGTTTGAACAAATATTTACAATAAATAGAAAGGCAAAAGAAAAAGGTTATAAAAAAGGAAAAGCAGTTATTTTCCACGAAAAATATTAGTCGGAGGTGCTTGCGTATGTAAGATCCATGTACAAAGTCTTTCACCCGCAAGTTTCTTGTGTTGCAAAATTCACATATTCATATTGTCTAGATACTGGCTAATTCTATTACAAGGCGTTAACTTTAGATTCAAAAATTTAATCACCGATGGCTGCTCCGTATTCCCCATTATCATACATGTAGACTAGGGTGGTCTAAAAAGCATTTTTTTACTCTCGAGGTCAACTCACCCCCCCCCCCCAGTTTCTATTTCCGGAAAAAAAATCCGTATTTTTTTTTAGAAATTCAAATTTGAATAGTACTTCAAAATTATGTTTAATTAAAATGGAGAAATCTTGGATTTTCGAAAAATGGAACTCATACTTAAGGGTTTTATCGAAACGTGCCAAATTTTTTAGGAATTGAAGAGGAGTGTTTACAAAATAAAAGCGTAATAATAACTTTTATTTTTATCTGGCCCTTATCCCCCCGTACCAGTTTCATAAATAAAAGTTATTAGTATGCTTTTATTTTGTAGGTACTCCTCTTCAATCCCTAACGAACTTGGCACATTTCAATCAAATTCTAAATTATGAGTTCTATTCTTCGAAAATCCAAGTTTTCCCCATTTTATTTAAATTAAATTTTGAAGTCCCCGGGGGCACGTGTAATATTTGAATTTCAGAAAAATGACATATTTTCTTTCTCCGGAAATGGAAACCTTGAGGGGAAGGGCTGACTTGCCTTATAGCTCGAAAAGCGTTTTTTGGGACACCCTATAATGTACAGTGTAAACACCGAAAAAGCCACAGCAACACGCCTATGAACATATGCAAACTACGAAGTATATATACAGTGAAACTCTAATACTGTACCGATTCTGGGGCCAACCTTGGTGGGAATTACCCAGGTAGAGGGCCATTTCGTAGAAAATGCTTTTATTTCTTCACGCCAGAGCGACCGCCGTTCACCCCGCGCCTTTCCTTTTACGCCCCCTTGCGATGCGGCGTCAATTCTGGGAAGAACTCTGTCAGGGAGCCCCATATCTAGAGTTCATATTGCGTAGTTTACATACATATACACTATTTTCCACGCATTAAAAGGTCAATCTCCGAGGGAAAACAATTCTCTTGTCCCATCGTATTTCGTTTATTCTTCTAGATGCCGAAAATTCGAGGACTCAAAGAGAAGATGCAAAAAAGACTGGCAACTTGTTAAATTTTCGTCATGGCCGAAAGTACTTTCGTCAGCCCATGAAATTGTGATTCCGCGATTGGATCAGTTGTACGAGATATTATCAAGACACAAAGTGTACTCATGTAATTCAGCATTACTATATATAAATAAATAGTTGTTATTGTAAGTCTTGTGTTGCGTTATTGTATATTTCATTTCCGAAGTAAGTTGTTAATGCAAAAGAAGAAAATAATTATATCTTTATATATTTCATATTCAAGGTCGATGGAACTAAGCCCTAACCTCAGCATTGAATCGCCTCATGTTTCTCGTTATATAATATAGAATTACATCTTTTGTATAGATGCACAAGAACTACTCCTACTTTGAATCAAATAAGTATTGAGTGTAAAAAATTGGTTAATTGGAATAATTAAAAAAAAATGATTTCTCTTATGCGCATCCGAGCATTCGGAAAAATGGTTTCACACAAAAAGTATTTGAAATAGTTTACTTACGTATGGTGCATAAACTTTTTTCAAGCTTGATACTTCCCGAGAAAATCACTGATTTGAGTCACAGAACACAATGCATTAGAAAAGGTTTGTTGTGTAACCTTAATTATTTTCAGAATTATTAAATCGGGTACCTTCGGGCTTCCAACAAGACGTTGCAAAGGAGTAGGGGTGTGACCAAAATTATACCTGTAGAGAGTTATCAGGGTGCCTTGCTGCTTCTAGAAGGTTGAAAACCGAAATTGTGTACTCTTATTGGGTCTTCAACTTTTGTTTAAAATATTTGCCGAAATATGATGTATTTACCAAGGTAAATGTGAAAAACCATGACTTTTATGGGTTTTACATAGTTTTCATCATAACACTCAAATTTACGCCCAATTGCACTATGATTTTCGGAATCATTGCTTTGAAATAATTTAGTAAATGAAGTTTCCAAAAAAATCGGCGCTAAATGCTATTGGGAAGTAGACCCCAGACTTGATTAAAAACAAGAGAAGGTCGTAAGTATTTAGCAAAAAATGAGGAAATTTAATTTCAAGGTTAAGGACCTTTCGAAAATGTACACACTTACAATAGAAAAAGCATAAAGTGTGTGAGTGTGGGGGGGGGGGGGTAAATGAAAGGAAAATTAAAAAAATTTTTTTAAACGACTGTTTAGGGCCTGAATCCGTCATCATGATTAGAATGAATCGAAAGTAAATGGTCATCACGCGAAAATATAGTTATTGGAATCCTAAAAAAATAGAATACATTCGGTACCGACCAATATGAAGCTTCTTTATTCGTGGTCGATAAATATGGTACAGAATTTCTTGTTTATCGAGCTTTAAAGTTTTCGTGCCTTAAAATTTTTTTTAATTCCTGGAGATTAAGAAAGTCCTTTTAATTTTTTTCGAATTTATACTAGTAATTTTTTAAAAAATTATTCCGATTTAATTTATCCCTATTTTCGGACGAAAAAGCTGTTTAAATAAAAAATTATTTTTTCGCATGCTTGTGATGAATAATATATAAGAATCAATAATAAATTATTAACAATTATATAATAATTAATTATTACATTTTCCGGTCGATGCTTGAAAAAGGAGGCCGAAAAACTCCGTTCTCTTAATGTTTTGCCTTCGTTTTTCGCGTATTTACCACTAGGGCTCCTTGTCAAATGCTCGAAATTTATTGAAACTGCTAAAAATATTTGTACATTTTTAATATACATTACATGTATATTAAATTTGGTACAGATTTTTTTAACAATCTACACAAGGGTATATAAAATAATAATACGAGCTTGCAGTATGCTGACACTTGCCGGAAAGATGTTTAATTGATAATTGGAACTATTTTTTCAAATTTCGATCACGTTTTCGAGGCAAAAATGTTAAATATCTAGAAAATGATGCGATTTGTGATGAAATTTTACGGAAACTTCTTTGTTTAAAACAAAAAAATCTACAAAATTCATGTTTTTTATCTTAAATTTCTTTTATTATTGCAAAATTATCGAAAATATATTTATTTTTCTTTAAAAAAAGTAATGTTCAACAATCGACATAATTTGTTATTTGCAATTATTTTAGACACGCGGATCTGAGGTAATTGTAAACTTGAAGCTTTCAACTTTCTTTTAAAATAAATAGGGTAAATTCCTTAAAAGTCTGTAGCTAGTAAACTATGGATCCTAAATTGATTAAACCGCATCAATGGAAAGCTATAAATGTTCAATTTCAAATTTAATTATATCAGATACGTTAAAAAAATTTATAAACAATTACACAGGCCCACAAAAAAACAAAAGTGTCTGCGTAATTGACCAGACCTATATATTCTTATGTATTTTTCGACGCTGAATCCGAATTTGCCAGAAAAAAGTAGGGTCCAGCTACTTTTTTATGGGGTTTTGATCGAAAAAACTCATTTTTTACGGTTTTTTCATGGCTTTTTTTAAATAAAAAAAAAATAAAGAAAATTTTTATTTTTTTGACTTCAGGATCGAATTCTACGGGAAAAAATACATCGAAAACCATGTTTTGATTTTTTTTTTTACAAAAATTTCAACCTACAATACGGCGATGAAAAGGCAGAAAATCGCGAAAAGTGAAAATTTGCTTCAAATTTGATTAAAATGACATTAAAATCAAGTTTTACGATTTTAAACCGATT
>NC_046664.1:120550816-120560851 GCF_010883055.1 Belonocnema kinseyi
GTTTTTTGAAAAAAATAACTTAAAATTCGTGATCAGCGACCTCAAAAACCCCCAGTAAAGTATTTTCAATGTTTATAAATCGGTTTAAAATCGTAAAACTTGTTTTTAATGTCATTTTATTCAAATTTGAAGCAAATTTTCACTTTTCGCGATTTTCTGCCTTTTCATCGCCGTATGGTGGGTTGAAATTTTTGTAACAAAAAAAATCAAAACATGATTTACGATGTATTTTTTCCCGTAGAATTCGAGTCTGATGTCAAAAAAATAAAATTTTTCTTTATTTTTTTTTATTTAAAAAAAACCATGAAAAAACCGTAAAAAATGAGGTTTTTCGAGCAAAAACCCATAAAAAAGTAGCTGGACCCTACTTTTTTATTGCAAATTCGGATTCAGCGTCGAAAAATACATAAGAATATATAGGTCTGGTCAATTGCACATACACTTTTGTTTTTTTTTGTGGGCCTGTGTTATATCCGGTTTCAAAAAATCGAATTTCTGTACTTATAAAGAATCAAGTTATCTCAGTTATTATTAACTATACAACAATGAAAATAATAGGAACAGAAAGCAGGTAAAAATACCTATATTAAAAAAAATGGTCTTATAAATAATAAGTACCGAGATATTGCCACCTTAACGAGTCACTTGATTACGGCTACGAAAACATAGGTATAGCGTACAACAAAAATGTTGATTACTCATTGATTACTTATTCTATCTATTTTCTTGTCAAGCGACCACAACCTTCAATAAGAGGATCATCTGCAATTATAATCAAGTACGTTCAAAAATCTGACCTGACTCGTTTATCATTGGAATATATATATACATATATTATGCCTCACATTATTGCCACTATCTCTAGCACTTCGCTATTCTGATGGGTACTTTTGCGATCTTAAGATCTATGTTGAAAACAAACAGCAACTATATTTAGCTCTAGGGATTGTCGAACGATATACTAAGGAAATTGGAATGGAATTTGGGTTAGACAAATGAGCCAAGGTTTATTTGAAGCGAGGAAAACTTAACGGCATCCCTGAAGATCCCGAGCTCGTTGATAGAAGCGCTATACGACACCTTTACGCTAGAGAGACTTATACATACCTCGGCATGTCACAGAGTCGCATTCACGATGAGACATCTATAAGGGTACTCTCCGGAGCAGATACAAACGTCTCATCCGGCAGGTTGGGTCTTCCAGTCTGTCGGCGAGAAACAAAGTATCTGCAACGAATATGCTTGCCGTCATGGAAGTACTCTAATTCATTTGGAGTGGCATCATGGACGAAGAACGAACTCAGATCCTTTGATATCGGGACACGAAAGGGTATGCATATGAACAAAATCATACAACTAAAGTCTTCTGTTCCGCGTCTCTACTTCTCACGCCATTCAGGTGATCGTGGAATATTGAATCTTGAATCTCTTCACAACAGGATTATTCTGGGTACAGCACATAGACTCGCAAAAGGAAGAGACCCTCTTCTTAAAATGGTCAGGAAGCACGAAGAAGTGTACAAAGGAGTGTTTGTATACAAAGCAGCGAAGTAGGCTGCTCAAGCACTTGGACTCAATTTCAGTATTAGGGGTGAGCAAAATGCATCAAATCTCATCAATCTCGAGTAATCACTCCTGAAAGACTGGGTTAAGAAAGCACAAGAGAAAAACTTCCGTGAACAACTCCTCGATAAGATGAAGAACTATTCCGCTCCGGGACGAGATGGTATAAAGACCTTTTGGTCGAAGAAGTTTCCTTCAACCCATCATCATTTGGCCGGTATTTTCACCTCATATTTCAAGACGGAAGAGCTAATTCCGGAGTGAATGTCGATAGAGCAATTGAACCTGTGTGGCAAGAAACGTATGAGCAACGCGGCTCAAAAAAAGGCGTAGCAGGATGTCGGGAGAACCTGCTTATCGATAGATGTGTCTACAAAGATGCAGCATCCTACCAGCGTGACCTGTCAACGTCTTGAATTAATTACCGGAAAGCATTCGATTCGACCTTCCATAGACTTATCATCTGTCTTTTGGAAAGCTTAAAGGTTCATCTCCAAATCTTGAGGTGCATAGGGAGATTGGTGACGCTTTGGAAAACCAGATTTACTATCTCATCTTGAAAAGATCGTGTGACAACTAACAAGGTTACCTTTCAGAGAGGCGTCTTTCAGGGCGATACCTTGAGCCCACTCCTCTTTTGCCTCATATTATTGCCACTATCTCTAGCACTTCGTCATTCCGACGGGCACTTTTGTGGCAAATCTGCAGATCGAAAGTGCAAGGCCACTCGTGTATTTTACATGGACGATCTTAAGATCTATGCTAAAAGCAAAGAGCAATTACATCTAGCTTCAGGGATTGTCGAAAGATATACTAAGGAAATAGGAATGGAATTTGGGTTAGACAAATGCACCGCGGCTTATTTGAAGTGAGGAAAACTTCATGGCATCCCTGAAGACCCTGAGCTCATCGACAGAAGCGCTATACGACGCCTTTGCGCTAGAGAGACTTATACTTACCTGGGCATGAAGCACAAAGAAGTGGGTAAATGAGCGTTTCTGTGCAAAGCAGCGGAGCAGGCTGCTCAAACACTCGGACTCAATTTCAGTATTAGGGGTGAGAAAAATGCATCAATCTTATCCATCTTGAGTACTCACTTCTGAAAGCCCGGATTAAGAAAGCACAAGAGAAAAACTTCCGTGGACAGCTCCTCGATAAGCGGATGCACATCTTCCACAGAAATGTGGAGGATCAGTAAATGTCGTGTGAGCTAACTTTTGCTTTCCTTTATTCACCCGGATTAAAGTCTGGGACAAATGGTTTTATTTTTGCATGTCAAGACAGTGTCATTTTCACCTTAACATACCGTCGCCACATTTTGAGCCCAACCATTCCCGACGATAGCTGCAGGGCGTTCTATGCGCACCCGGAGCATTTAGCACACATACTATCTAGTTATCCAACTCATGCGGGAACGACCTGCATCTAAAGGCAAAATGCAACACTAAGAGTGATTTATTACCATCTCTGTCACTATTACGGCACTGACCTAAATATCGCTCCTCTGAATGTTCCTAAAGAAATTAAGTTAATTGTCGAGAATGGGAAGTGCCGCATATACTGGAACTTTATATTCTCGAAAATTGTTTCTGTTGCTCACTCGAGGCCTTACATGGTTCTTCTTGACTTCGAGAAGCAAACCAGTTTCGTTATCAACTTTTCGGCACCAGCTGACAAAAACATCATAGCCAAAGAGAATGAAAAGAAGGAGAGGTATAGAGGCCTTATAAGGGAGGTGCGACGAGCGTACCAGGAATATTCTGTTAAAATAATCGTCTTTATCATCGGCGCTCTCGGAGGTGCCAAGCTCAAGGTGTACGAGACTTTTGCCGAATCGTCGTATTGATTCCGTTACAGACTGTAACCACCTATTTTAGTCGGAGAGCCGAGGTCGTTTTTGGCGAGTTATTGGGTGACGATTTTGCCACTATTTTCCTGATTGTTGAGAATATACTGATCGCGAAATGCGGCTTCTCCAGGCGTAGTCCCGGGGAGAAGGTATTTATTTACTTATTTGAAGTTGTAAAAAAATGATTAAAATAAGTCATAGGGTAACGGCTGAATCTTTCTATGTTGAATGTCAAGACAATTAGACAATAGTCCGTGCAATTGGCAAAACAATAGGTCGGTGCGGAAGGGGGGGGGGGGCAGAACGATCTAGAGTTGTAAAAGAATATGGCATTTTAAAATTATTTTCTAGCACCCAAATTTTTGAAATAACATTTTACTCATTATTCAAAAACTATATTCGAAGAGGCAGAACAAAATCTAGAGGATAACATCATCACAGAACATCGCAAACTGCCCGGTTTTGATATTGGTCATTGTGCGTTGGTTTACGGCCCTGACACTGCGAGCAGAGTGGCGTAAACTATGTCTCTAGTTACGCTACTGATCGTCTTCGGAGCACAAGTGACCACTCTGCTCACAGTGTCAGGGCCGTAAAACCGGCACACAATGACCAATGTCAAAACCGGACTGTTTGCGATATTCTGCCAGGATGTTATCCCCGAGATTTTGTTCTGCCTCTTCGAATATATGTTTCAAATATTGAGTGGAATGTTATATAAAAAATTTGAATGTTAGAAAATAACTTTAAAATGCCATATTCTTTTACAACTCTAGATCGTTCTGCCCCCCTTCCGTACCGGCCTATTTTTCTGTCAATTGCACGGAACATTGTCTAATTGTCATGACAATCAACACAGAAAGATTAAGCAGTTACCCTATGACTTATTTTTATCTTTCTTTTTTGCAACTTCGAATGAGTAATTAAGCACCTTTTCCCTGGGACTACCGCTGCAGAAGCCACATTTGGTGATCAGTATATTCTCAACAATCAGGAAAATAGTGGCAGAATCCTTACCTAATAAGTCGCCAAAAACAGTCTCGGCTCGTAGACTATTTCACGTTCGTGAGATGTGGTAATGGCTGAAATTTGACCGCGATTTCGCTGAGATCGGCTGCAGTTTTACAGATTAGCACTCGCTCCCGGTGAAATCCTGCGGATGTCCTTATGACGAATTTTTAATTATATATATATATATATTTATAGGGTGGCCCAAAAAATTACATTTGAGAAATTTCAACGGGTATCGATGCCAAATCGTTCTCTCGTGGAAAAAAATTGGTGCACATTTTTTATTTTAAAATAAAATAATTTTTAGAACTTTGTATTTCGAATTTTATGTCTTATGGAATTGAACACGTAAAACGTATATCTTTTTTACTTCTTCGCTTTTGTGAAAGAAATTATAAGTTAATTTATTTACCAATTTATGAAGTTGTTTTCTTCTCAGTAAAGATGCATATTATCCAATTTTAATACATCAACAAAGTTTTAAAAAAATTTGAGGCATCTCCAAAGTTGCATAAAGTTGCAATATTTGTAGACTCGTAACAAGCCTTAGATATGATTGTTAAACTTGAAATTTCAAACAAGCAGTTTTGAGTATATTGAGAAAAGATTTATGAAAAAAAATGTTCATTATTTTTTAATTTATAACTTTGAAGCAATTACAAAAATAAATAAAAATTACAAATTGCATTTAAACAGCAGCTTTTCTACGAGCCTGAAAAATTTATGGCAACTAAGAGCTCAAAGTGGCTCATTGTTAGGGGCTGAGGATTTTCAGATGAAGGCTCAGCCATACAGTCTCCTACTATAGATACGCGTCCACGCCTGTAGCCCTGGCTGCCCTACGACCTACCTTAATGGGATTAACTGCGAGATTGAGCAGTCCATTTTGACCAGACCTGAAAACTGATCAAAAAGTTCGCCGACCACTACTGCAGCAAAGCGTGCATTGAAAGCCGACTAATAATAAAACTTTTCTGTTACGTTCTATAGATTTAAATATGGGAACTATTTCAAAAAATACATTTCTTACTCAAGACACTTTTATTCATATTGTTTTTCATTTAAGATCAGGATTATGTTTTGCAAATAATCACTGCTTAATATTTTTTCCTTTAAACAATTTTACATGAGCCTTTTGGATTTTTGGCTTGGGCTTATTTGAAGGACAAAAAAGATGCAAAGTGCATTTTAAAATAAAAAAGTAAAAAATGTTGTTAACAAACAAAAAGAATTTTCAACAAAAAAATCTAAGTTATTAACTCAAAATAGAATAGCTGATATTGTAATCCAAAAAGATTTTAATGCAAAACAAAATAATTGAATCCTTAAATAAAAATATGAATTTCCAACTAAAAAAATTAGATTTCTGTCAAAAAGATGAATATTCAACAAAATATTTGCCTTTTCAACCAAAGAGCATGTCGCGGAAATTAGATCCGAAAACTTATTTTTTCGAAAAAATGAAAGTTTTGCTAAATTTTTCTATAATTGTGCTGATTAGGGCCGTAAACGGTTTTCTGAAAGATCAAAAATTACGGGCATAATTTTGGTAAAACTTTTTCTGTGCTAGATCTACAAATTCTTAATAGAGCAAAAAGAAAGGTTGTGCTAGGCGCCTTACAAAATTTCTGCAGGAAAAAATCATTTTAAAAACCTAACCATTAAAAGAATCCAAACTATTTTATTATTTTAAAAAATTTTGAAAAACTAAAACTTGTGCTGAGTTGTGCTCAACAAATTCAGTCTTTATTCTAATGACAAAATTACGTAAGATCAAAAGCTCTCATATTAAAACACGAAACGTAAAATTCAAAAAGCATACAAGATCAAAAAATCAACAAATTTCTAAACAATAAAACTTGTACTGAGTTGTGCTTGACAAATTAAGTTTTTATTTCCTCTAACAAAATTACGTAAGATGAATAATTCTCATATTAAAACTCAAAATTAAAAACTAAAAAAACATAAAGGATAAAAAATAGTCAAATTTCGAAAAACTAAAACTTGTTCTGAGTTGTGCTCGATAAATGCAGTTATTATTAATTTTTTAAAATTAAGTAAGATTAACAGTTCTCATGTTAAAAATTAAAATGTGAAGCTCAAAAAACATAAAAGGTGAAAAATAGTCAAATTTCAAAAAAAGAAATGGTGTGCTGTGTTCTGTTTGAAAAAGGAGTGTTTATTAATTAAAATAAAATTACATGAGATCAACAGTTCTCATATTAAAACTCAAAATGTAAAACTCAAAGAACAAAGAAGATAAATAAATAGTCAAGTTTCAGAGATATTTAGGACCTTTTAAAGCTTTGAAAAAAAATATATATTTCATAAATTTTCGGAAATCTCTCAGTTTCTAAATATTTTCAATCTGTTGAACAATTCCGAATTCCTGAATATATTTTAAACTGTCCTGAGTTATCCATTGAATTGGCTGAAAATGGGTAAAATTCATTTTCGGCCATATTGGAAATATTTTGTAATGTAGAAAAATCTTGTTAAATATTCTCTAAAAAACTTTATTTCGAAATCTTCAAAATTCCACCTCATAAATTGCTCCATAAAAAAACCATTTTTTTATTTTATTAAAACCTTTAAAAATTCTTCAAGAGCTATAAAATTCATTGTTTTAAATCTTTAAAAAACGACATTTTATTTTAAATTTGTTGAATTCTTTTCAAGTTCATAATTATTGTCGTACCCCCAAACTTCTGAAAATCTCTTACACTTACTTGAATTATTTCTAAAATTTTATAAACCTGCATAACTGCATAACTGGTACATAGCTTCGATGCGAATTAACATGTCTCAATACATATTAAAGTTGTTCCTCATTCTGCGCAAGACGTCGTTTGTATTCTGATGCTCCATGTTCTACTCTACGTTCTGCAATATCATTTGTGACTGGCAACCCACGTATTACACAAGAAGCAATTTTGTAATCTTCTGAGTCAAACTATAGGCCCTACTTTGACGCTCCAAGTGGAAGTATTGTCCCGACTTTGCGGTTGTTTATTCTACTAGCTCCTACGTAGCCACTCCTAAGGATATTTTTATTCTATTTTGCTTCTGTATAAGCTGCAGCCCCTACATTGAATGTCTTGCCTATATATTATTGAGTTTTACTTATGTCTCCTTTGTAACGGTTGCAACCTACAGAACACCGAGTACAGGCAGACTGTTGAAGCGTAGCAAGGACATGAGTAATGTGAGGTAGGCAAGGGCTGACTAGTACAGGCTTCTACCACTAGAAAGCGTCAAAACGCTTTTCTCGTAAGTAAGCACAATTGAAAGATATTTAAGAAGGCAGACTGGCATTGGATCGATATCTTCGGGTGAACGGTCCATCAACCGTTCAAGTGGTATCTTGCCAGGTGACTTCTCGACAGAGCGACAGCTCTACAAGGAGGGAGTTTCACACCTAGTCAAGCAAACGAAGGTATCATTTTTTTCAAATTACAAATGCGGTGCACGCTGCTCTAGCTGCCGTAAATATTAAAACCTGGGAACGCCACTCGGCTCTAGGAACCATTTTAATTTTGTTTTTCGGGCACGCCATTTTGGCTCTGAAAAAATTGTATTGATTTTTTTTTTTGGGTACACCACCTCGGCTCTAAAAAAAACCTAATCACATTACTAAACTGGGTACGCTATCTAAGCTTCAGATTGTGATTTTTAATTGCATTTTGGGTTTTTATTTTGAACTGCATTCTTATTTTGAACTGTATTTGATTATTTTTCTGGGCATGCCATCTCGGCTCCAGGCTTGTATTTATTGTTTCCTCAAACTGAATCTTAGTTCGCCATCCAGGCCTAAGATCAGTTTTCCCTTCCTAAACGAGAAATGCACGATATTTCAGCTCTTTCTTGCAAACACATCTTGGTGTACGCTGTCTAGGCTGCCAACTTGAAACCTCGATTCCTGGCAAACGCTATTCAAGCTGCCAAAACAGAAATCCTCTCTGCGGTGTACGCTAATCAAGCTACCGCGTTCCTGAATGAGACTGATATTATTGCTATGTATTTACAAATTATATTTATACTCAGGAAAATTCTTAAGGCTGAAGAATATTTCAAGACTGAAATGGGTGATTAAATTCTACAAGCTGTTGGAATAAACAACAGAATTTAAATTATTTTACATGTGAAACATTATATCAGAAATTATACTGCAAAGGAGTTGCCGAAATAAATAAAGTTATTTATGTTGGAAATTATGTCTGTTTCAATCTGTACTTGAATGTCCTGGGTCAAGAATTATTATAATTTTTGAATATAAAATACTTTAAAAATTTAAAGTACCAACGAACTCTTACACCTTTAAGGCTCCATATTCTCCGTAGAATTTTTAAATTCTCTTTTAACGCTCTTAAATTTTAACGCACAAAATATGTGGCGTCGTTGCCTCGACGCTTGCGCCCTCGTGGCAGATAATTTGTTTTTTTCTATAAAATTCCATCACCACGGTTTGTAAAAGAAACAGTTTAATTGGTTTTAAATAATAAATATTAAAGTGATGTCATCGAAATGGGTTCAAGACGAAAGAAGTTTGCCCTAATCTTGTGGCTTCGAGCAAAAGGAAAAATGCAAACCAGCGCTAAGATTTTAAAGATAGTTATAAAGAACCCAGATCCCAAAACCCCCAAAAAAGGTATCAAACACATGAGAAGAAACGTCAAGAGAAAAAGGTAAGAAAGATACAAATATTTTGCATTGAGTTCTTTCTGTACCACAAAAAATAACTGCAAATTAGTTACCACAGATTGTGAAGAAATAGATTTTCCTTTCACACAATTTTCTTTTGAATTGAAGAATCACGAAATTGAATTATTTCAGACTAAAAATTTAGAAAATAGGGCAATGTCAAAACCTTAAAAATTGAATATTTTAAGATTAGATCATTGAAAATTATTTATACTTAAAAGAGTTCAAAATTAAATAATTAAAAGATGCAAAATTTCGAGTTTGAACAATTATAAATTCTTCAAGCTAATTAGGCCAATTGTTATAAAATGAATGAATGAATTGAATTATACTAAACAAACTTTCGATCCAAATAATAATTTTAAATAGAATACATTAAAAACTGAAACAAAAAATCTACTCCAGAGCATTGAAACTTAAAGCATTCGAACTTCATTTTAATTTGAGGCAATTATATTCACCAAAAATTGTGTTATTAAAACTTTTTTATAATCAAAGCCTTTAAAATTTCAATTGTTTGTGTTATATTCAAATCACATAAAAACTAATAATTTTAACACTGCTAATTAAAGTTTCCCAAATTCAATCAATTTTCTTCAAATTTTGGAAATTTGAAAAAATGTATAATTTCCTTTAAAAAACAGCATATGGCACTCGCAAGAAATTCTGTGATTTCAAGTGTAGGTCCCTGCTGATTTCAAATGGATTCGCTCAGCGATAATTGTTATTCTTTCGTTATTTTCCAAAAAATCGACTTTGATTACAGTTTACTTGTAACCACTATTAATATGATCGCCGATGGATATAAGTATACCAGGTGTATACATATGAAACCGGTATTTTTTCAAGAAAAAAACACATTTATTTCAAGAGAATGATAACAAATATTTTATTCAAAGTATTCGCCCTCG
>NC_046664.1:120560951-120568995 GCF_010883055.1 Belonocnema kinseyi
ATTGTTGACAGATGACAATACGCCAATTAGCACAAATGGTAAGTTCCGACAGTGCCTACAAGTGTGCCTACTGGCCCCTAGATGGCAATACCGGTTTCATATTATACACCTGGTATACCAAAGATTTGTGTGTAACACGTACTTAAAATAAAAAATGGTTTCTTCAAAATGTCATATTTTTAAACCAATTTACTTCTATATGCCGAAGGGTCGATCACTCCAATATTCCTGATACATTTACTAAATATTCGCATACACGTATTCTTTTCATATTCTTGGTATGTTCTTGATATTCTTTATAAGAATTATTTTGTAATTACAAAATATGTTGAAGTGTTTTAAGAATTATAATGAATTTCAAAATAATTTAACGAAATTGAAAAATTCTTTTAAATTAAAAAAGATTAACATTTATAAATTAATTTCAAAAAATGTCAAGTAATTTTAAAGAATTTCAAAAGATTTGAGAAGAATTCCAAAAAGTACAAGATTGTAAGTGGGGAATCTTACATAACGACTTTGTGAGGATCTACACTTGGGGTGATTGCTAAAGAGATTGATCAGCAACCTTGGTCGGAGCAGTGTCGCGGAACGAACGTGTTATTTACATAAAAAACACGAGAATTCTGGATCAATTGAGAATTCCCTATCCCTTCCCCACATTCCTCCTTTCCCCACCGAGTGAGTCATGCCTACCTCGAAAGGGAAATAGCTTAATGGCGTAATAATAATAATGTTCACACGAAGCGCCATATCGAATGGATTTTTTTTTTCTTTTTTTATAAATATTAAAATTTAGGACCAGGCCCACCTTTCTTAGTTCTCTTTATTTATTATCTTCAATTTTCAACTCGACGTGGCGCTTCGTGTGAAAAGAAGTAAGGAAAAAAAGTGGCGGTAAGGTAGGAATCTGGTCACGTGACCCCCTCATCACATGGCCGAAAGGATCTTCATGTAATTTAAAAAAATTGTTATGTATTTAAAGAGATTTTCAGGAGTTTTAAGTGATTTGACGAAAGTTATTTGATTTAAAAAAATTGTAAGTTTATAATCGAATTTCAAAATATTTTGAATTATTTGAAAGAGTTCAAGATATTTTTAATGAATTTAAAGTATTTTAAGTAATTTTTAAATTTTTTGAAGGATTTTCGGTAGAATTTAAATGAATTTGAAGATTTTAAAGTAATTTACCAAATTAAATAATGTTCTTGAATTCTAAGTCTGTTAAATCTTTTGAAATCTTCGGAAATTTATGGAAATCCTTTAAAATGTATTAAATTTCTGAAGATATATATTAAATTTTTTTAAATCTTTTAAAACATCTTGAAATATTTGTGGATTTAGTTTAAATCTTTTTCAAGCACGTAGAATATACAATAATAATTTGTAATGTTTCTAAAATCTAAAATTATAGTAAATATATTATTATAAGCGTAGCAATATTTTTCACAGAATGGGTCACAAAAATTTGCGGATGGCCTTGCACAGCTGTATGTTATATTTCAGTTTTTTTTTCATGCATCAAGCTAGGCTACTCGAGAGGCTTTAGATGTTAGGAATGCGAAACTTATAGGGTTCGAACCCGCGGCGATATAAAATTTTCGTAGCGTGCGATTATAAATAGTGTTCTGATTGGTTGATAGTAAATACTTTTGTGCTTGAACATGTGACGAAATATTAGAGTATAATAGTAATAATATAATAATACAGAAGATTAATTTTTTATGCCGAAAAATCGGTCATCATTTTATAGAACTGTTCTCTCTAGTTTCGAGAATAGTTCAAAGCAAAGTATAAGAAAGCCGATTTTAACTTTTATTAAACTACCCAGCATATCCTCTACTATAGGATTAGTTCTGTAAAATTTAATGGATATTTTCTTCCGTGTGCAACAGAACTTGAAACATTACGCAAACATCACTATGTCTTCTTCTTGCTCTACTTTAGTTAATTTTTCGTCAAATAATTTTATTTTGTACAGGAAGGTAGAGTACCTCTATTTTGACACCACAAATAGAAGATTTGGACATTTTTGCTGACAAGAGCGCTAAAGGAGGGGCAAAAATCGTATAGGAATATCCTCTACTTTACAACCCTAGCCCCTACAAATACTGGCGTAAAGAGTGTCAAAGTAGCGCCCATATTTCGACTCGGGTTTCCTTCGTTTCCCATGTTTCGGGATCAAAATTTAAGAAGTCGGCAGAAATACATAGTTTCTTAAATTATATCGCGCTTTGCACACTCAAAAATTGATCTAGGGTTAATTCCTTGATATTCTGTCGATTATTTAAACATAGTTGTAAGCATTTCGATGGTAGTTCCGTTCCCTCACGCTCCTTAATGGCTACTACCATTTTTCGTTCACATTAGAGCGAGACATTTTCATCGAAAAAGGCTTAACCTGCTAATTCTTCGCTTAGACACCAAAGATGGCCTGCAAACTTTTTTAATGCAACATTTCAAACTTTTTCACCTAAAGCAGGACAATCGATAATCTTCTGTAGAAACGTCAGATCGTTGTTTGGAGCTACTTCTGGCTTGTGTGCTGTAAACCAGGATTTTCGGTAGAAAAGCGCAACGAAAATACAAGCAACTCTAAGTCCATTTACTTTACTGTTAGTGAGAGTAAACTCGTTGCAAATTAAAAAGATTTTGATTATGTATATGGCTTTTCCCATCCATTTAGCATTCTGAAAGGCACCAGGAGCTTTGAACTGAACATTTCCAGAAGCTTTTTCTCCAAGGAATATAATAATCAACTGCAAGAGTTTCTTGTAGCCAATTCCAAGAAAGTCGTCCAAGAATTTTGTAAGTCGTAATTATTTTTTAAAATGATAAAAGGTCGTTTTTCACGATAAAAACACACATGTCCAGCTAATTTTTTATTTAATTTGGCTTTGTATCCAAGACCATTTTTCTGCACGATATAGAATTTTCGTATTTTCCTCCCAAATAATGAAATAGGGGTACCGAAATATGCATTTTCTTTAAAACTTGAACTTTGTACAATTTCGTAGACAGGTTTCGATGGAATAAGGTCTGTTTTTCATGCATGACACCTTAAATAAAATATTAAATTTTTTATAACTATAAAATATTAAATAAAAACATAATGTATACAAAAATGATCGTGCCTTTATTCTGTTTAAAGCAAATTGAAGAATTATTTGCATTTTGTTTTGAAGCAATTTGCTTACTTCAGGATCACTCATATCAGATTTAAAGTTGTTTACATTCAATTCTGGCCATGCTTATTGAAATCGCTTACAGAGCAGTACTTCTGGCCCTGAAATACGTCCCATGCAATGGTCAAAAACTGCTTTTAATGGCAATTCATGAATATGACGACGACAAGCTAAGTATAATAAAGACCTTCCAAGTCTACGTTCAAAAATCGCGCAAGTTCCATTGCTTGGTCCGCGATATTCCATTCTTCAAGAAACTGTATAATGGCATTTGCTTGCGCTTCTTTGGTCCCCTTCTCAAGCTTAGGAATTCCTAGTAACTCATGCACTACTGCACTGGTTACTAGAACCGGCAGACGATCAGCAGTCTGATGCTTGCTGTGTAATTTCGGAAGAAGCTTCCCATCCCATTGCACAATTAATTTTGTCCATTTAGTATTTGAATCTTTAAAATTTGTTTTTGCAGTCGCTGCAATATTTTTCGGGAGAGAAATACGGTTTTTCCATGTATTCTCTCTACTGACACATGCGTTGTCAACCGCTGCTAAAACTCGTGTAGCTCTTCTGTCACTTATGTTTGTCCTATACAAATTCATACATAAATCTAAGTTCATCAATTTGATTTTTTTTTTCTTTTTTGGGATCAGCCTGAGAGCTGGTTTCACCTACGAACGAAAAATCATTTTTATTATCTTCTTTATCTTCTTCATCTTCAGACCAGACATAATTATTTCGATCAGCAACTAAAGTCTCATAAGTATTCAAAGAATGTGAAAGAGATTAATATTTAGAAGTAAAAAGACCTATTATTGTTTGTTAGGAGTTACAACTTTTTCTTCGAAGTTGATTGAAAGCAATCCAAATATTCAATATAAAGAATGTGCAAGAAATTGGCTCCACTGTTTTAATGCTGTGAAAAAACGGAATTTGCGTTTAATTGTGTTTCAACTCAAAAGTTGAATTTTCAACCGAAAGAATCCATTTCTAACAAAATTGTTGAACTTTTAATCACACAGTTTGATTTTTTTTTTCGAAATTTTTACTAACACAGATGAGTTTTCAAATACAAAATAAAAATTTTCAACAAAAAAAAAGTTAAATTTGTACTTACAAAAGAATTTAGTTGACTTTTCAACACCACAAAATGAATTTAAGGGTACAGTGAATCTCTTCTATAGCGCCGATTTTGGGGCTGACGGTGGGTGGGACCTAACTCATTATAGCCCCCTCCGCTTTTGTTTGTTTATGCTTGAGTGCCCGCCAAAGTAACAGCCGCATATCCTGCGAACCCCGCGCAGCTCCTGTTATACCTACATGCGGCGCGGCCTCAATTCTCGGGAGGGGAATAGAAGACAGGGATATTGAAGAGTTTCACTGTAGTTAATTTTCTACAAAATAGTTGAATTTATAACCGAAAAGAATACTTTTTAACCAAATTGTTGAATTTTGAATCACACAGTTTGATTTTTTATTTGACTTTTTTCGAAATTTCTACTAAAGCAGATGAATTTTCAAATAAAAAATACAAATTTTCAACAAAAAAAGTTAATTTTCTTTCTAAAAAAGAATTTTGTTGATTTTTCACCACCCTAAAATGAAATTCAAAGTAGTTAATTTTATACAAAATAGTTGAATTTATACCCGAAAGGATGATTTTTAAACAAAATTATTGAATTTTTAACCACACAGTTAGATTTTTTATTTTATTTTTTTTTCGGAATTTGTACTAAAACAGATTAATTTTTAAATCAGAAATAGAAATTTGAAGAAAATTTTCAATTTTTACCCAAAAAAGGTTTTATTTGACTTTTTAATTCCAAAATATAAATTTTAAACAACAAGCTCATTTTCTACAAAATAGTTCTTCTGTAATTATAATGTGTCCCCTAAGGGTTTACATGACTTCCATACCTTACAAACTTTCCGCTTATATGCGAAAGCATCTTAGTCTAATTAATTTTTACATCATCATTACTTACAATCTTTTTCGCTGTAATTAGTCAAACGCCGCCATTAAGTCCACGAACATTGCTATCATTGCCCCCTTTTCTCTTTTAATTCTCTTATTTACTAGGTACTTCAGAACACATATGTTGTCCATTACCCACATTTATTTTCTAAACCCTGTCTGATTCATTGAATCGATTGTTTTCCGTAACTTCTATCTTCAATCTCTCCGACAAAATAGTTACATATACTTTATACAGTGTTGTATACTTTATACAGTGAAATTATCCATGCCCTTTCCTCTAGTTTCTCCCCTCCATATTTCCATCTTTCATTTGGAATCTCATCTATACCAGGTGCCTTTCCATCCTTCATTGTTCCTAATATATTATCTATTTCTTTCCTTGATATGTCCTCTTCCTCATCTTTTTCTTTACCATATTTTCCTCTCTTTATAACTTTTCTCTCTACTCCTCTTAGCAAATTCAAAAAATATTTTTTCCATTCTACCATTTCAATATCTTTGTTTACTGTTTTTCTTCTTTTTCTTTCTCTATTTACTACCTTCCATACCTTTTCTTCCGTCCTAGCCTTCTCCACCTTTTCCTCAAACCTTTTATTCTCCTCATCTTTCTTTCGATAACACAACTCAGTATACTCTTTCTTTTTTCCTATATTCTTCCCCATTACTTTGTTTTTTTATCCACTTTCTTAATTCCTTTCTGACCTCCTTCTTTTCTATTTACAGTCCTCACCTCACCCACTTCTATTCCACCCTTTACTAACTTCTTTTTTGTTTGTGCACTCTAATCCTATTTTAATTTCTCCTATTATTTTTCTATCTCCTCGTCCACATTTCCTTTCCCATTTTGATATTTCTGACCTTTTCTCTAAACTGATCCTTTTCTTTCCTTGACCAATCCCCTTTTTCTACACTTATCAAATTTGCTCCCCTTTTATTCATATTTTTATTGCTTTTTTGTTCCTCTAATGTCACTATTAAGGGAAAGTGATTCGCATCAATATAATCAACTACCTCTAGTTTCTTAACCTTCCCTCTTACTTCATCATCTACTATCACATAATCAATTACCGTTCCTCTTGTCACCTCCTAAGCGTGTATATTCTCCTTTCTCATCTCCTTCTATATTTCAGTTTAAGATATACCATCCCGACTCCTCCTCTGCTTTCTCCTGCATATCACCGTTCACATAAACCCCAACCACCTTTCACTTCTCTCCTCCCATAATTTCCTCTTCTACAATTAATCCTTCTTTTTGTTCTTTCCTGTCTTTATTATCTTTCCCTGTTATACATTCATTCCTTACTCCCATCACCATTCCTCCCATTGCTCTGCTCTTTTTATTTTTCCTATTTGCATTTTGCACTTGCCATTTGTAACCTCTTGGTAACCTTGCTTTTACTCTTTCCCATCCTTTTTCATCTAGCCACGTCTCCTTCATTATGACCACATGTACTTATTTATTTTCTGATATATACAGTTCGATTTTTTTATCTGATTTTTTTCGAAATTTCTACTCAAACAGATGAATTTTTAAATCAGAAATAGAAATTAAGAAAAAAGTTGAATTTTTACCCAAAAAAGATTTTAGTTGACTTTTTAATTTAAAAATATAAATTTTAAAAAACAAGCCAATTTTCTCCAAAATGTTGAATTTCCAACTCTACAATCGAATTTTTAACCGAAAAGGGGGACTTTTTAACAAAATTGTTGAATTTTTAACCAAAAAGTTGGATCCTTTTTATTTTTAACAAGCTAATTTTCTACGAAATAGTTGAATTTCCATCTCAACATTTGAATTTTCAACCGAAAAGGGAGACTTTTCAAAATAAAATTCTTGAATTTCAATTAAAATGTTGAATACTTTTTATTTTCAATTGGTAAAATTTCCATTGAAACAGATGAATTTTGGAAGTAAAATACGAATTTTCAAACAAAAACAAGTTAAATTTTTACCACAAAATGAATTTAACTGACTTCTCTACACAAAAAATAAATTGACAATATAGTTAATTTTCTACAAAATAGTGCGATTTATAATGGAAAGGATGACTTTTTAATAAAATTATTAAATTTTTAACCACGAAGTTCGATTTTATTATCTCATGTTTTTCGACATATGTACTTGATGGGTTTTGGTGATTTTAGATATTAGGATCTCTTCAATAAAAACACTTTGTCACTTTGCTTTTACTTTGCTTTATTCCATTTCAGCTTCACATTCAATGCACAAAGAACGACTGACTGCTCGCTAGTCCCAGCCAGAGCTCACAGACCTGAAACGCCGCAACGATGCCGCACGAGTCGAATCGTCCCCCGCCAGGTGCCAGATCGTGGATGAAATTTACCCCCACCATTCCTACCGTTTGGGAGCCGCAAAACAGAAAGTGCATGAATACCACTGTGAGTTCGTATGTAAGCCGAAAATGCACGATTCGACCTCGGAGTTCTGCTGTACGATGATTGCCGATCTGAAGGCTTCGGAAGACTTCGGTGGTTTTCTATTTATATCTTGCTCCCCATTTGAAAGAAATTGAAGAAATTGGCGATTTGGATCTATTGCGTGATTCTTAATTTCATGCATACGTCGATTTTCAGGTTATGTTTTCCAGGTATTCAATAAAATACAAAAAATTATAACTAAAAACGATCACTTTTCATTTAAACATAGTATAGTTAAATTTCTGGTTAAAAAAATTAATTTTTAACCAAAAAGAAAATAAATTTTCTACAAAATAGTTACATTTTCAGAAAACAAATTTATCCAACTAATTGATGACTCAACAAACAAAAAAAAATATGAGAAAAAAAAATGTTAAAATTCTTTGAAATCGCTCGAAATTATTGAAATTAATTGAAAATTCGTTGGAATGTTTTAAAATATCCTGAA
>NC_046664.1:120569095-120570532 GCF_010883055.1 Belonocnema kinseyi
TAATAATAATCAAATACATAACTGAAGAAAAAAAATTTTTTTAATTGTTTTCAACATGATAGTAAAATTTTAAATAAAAAAATTACATTTTTATCCAAAAAGCCAAATTGTATACTAAAAAAAGGCATTTCTAATAAAATACATGAACTTTGCACAAAAGAAATTTATTTTCCATGAAGACTAATTTTCTAAGCAAAAAATTAATGTTTAATCATAGTTAAATTTTCGACAACAAAGATTACTTTTCTACCAAGAAAGAAGACTATTCAATAAAATACAAAAAATGATAACTAAAAACGATCACTTTTCATTTAAACATAGAATAGTTAAATTTGTGGTTAAAAAAATTAATTTTTAACCAAAAAGAAAATAAATTTTCTACAAAATAGTTACATTTTCAGAAAACAAATTTATCCAACTAATTGATGAATCAACAACCAAAAAAAAATATGAGAAAAAAAATGTTAAAATTCTTTGAAATCGCTCGAAATTATTGAAATTAATTGAAAATTCGTTGGAATGTTTTAAAATATCCTGAAAAATTTTGTATCCTTTAATACCGCTTAAAATTTTTGAAAGCTCTTGAAAATTCCTTACAAGTTTAAAAATACCTTAAAAGCTTTCAAATCCTTTAAAATCTCATACTGAATTATTGAAATCAATTGAAAATGCCATGGAATCTATTAAAATATCCTAATATATATATCAAATCCTTTAAAATATCATATTAAATTACTGTCAAAAATTGAAAATTCCTTGGAACGTTTTAAAATACTCTCAAATATTTCGAAACCTTCAAAATATTTTGAAAGACCTTGGCATCTTTTAAAGATTTCTAAAGTACTTTGGAATGTTTTTACATAACCCTGATAAAGTTGTTAAAATTCTTTGAAATTCCTTTAAATTATAAAAATAAGTTGAAAATTCCTTAAGATCTTCCAAAACATCCTCAAATATTAAAAATCCTTAAAAACCTTTTAAAATCTTTTAAAAAATTTTAAAGCTCTTGAAAATATCTTACAATTCAATAAATACCCTGAAATATTTCAAATCCTTTAAAATCTCACACTAAATTATTAAAATAATTTGAAAATTACCTTGCTAATTTGAAAGAGCATATTTTTAAAAATGTCTAGGAATTTTCAACTGATTTTCATAATTTAAGGGAATTTCAAAGAATTCAACCAATTTTAAAAGGGTTATTTAAAAAAATTTTAAATACTTTAGAAATCTTTATAAAAAGTTCTAGGTATTTGAAAAGATTTTAAAGGATTTGAAAAATTTGAGAGAGTTTTAAAAGATTTCAAGGAATTTTCAATTGATCACAGTAATTTCGAACGATTTCAAAGAATTTTAACGTTTTTTTTCTCATATTTTTTTTGGTTGATGATTCATCAATTAGTTGGATAAATTTGTTTTCTGAAAATGTAACTATTT
>NC_046664.1:120570632-120577742 GCF_010883055.1 Belonocnema kinseyi
AGGTATGGTGGGGGTAAATTTCATCCACGATCTGGCACCTGGCGGGGGACGATTCCCCTCGTGCGGCATCGTTGCGGCGTTTCAGGTCTGTGAGCTCTGGTCCCAGCGCACTCACGAAACACAGCGACGTACTAATCACGAAAGCGCACGCGCCATGCCCCACCGTTCGGGGCCGTGTTGATGGAGTTTTTCTTACACTACTCAAACAGATGAATTTTCAAATGAGAAATGGAAATTAAAAAGAAATAGTTGAATTTTTACCCGAAAAAGATTTTAGTTGACTTTTCAATTTCTCAATATAAATTTTAAACAACAAGCCAATTTTCTACAAAATAGTTGAATTTCCATCTCTACAGTTGAATTTTCAACCGGAAAGAAGGATTTTTTAACAAAATTGTTGAATTTTCAGCCAAAATAGTGAGTTTTATAACCGAAAGGATGACTTTTTAACAAAATTGTTGAACTTTGAACCACACAGTTCGATATATTTATCTGATTTTTCTTCGCAATTTCTACTTAAACAGATTATTATTATTATTATTATTATTATTATTATTATTATTACACCATTAAACCATTTCCCTTTCGGAGCAGGCGTGACTCGCTCGGTAGGGGAAAGGAGTAGTGTGTGGAAGGGATAGAGATTTTTCAGATTGATCCAGAATTCTCGTGCTATTTAAGTAAAGAACACGTTTGTTCCGCAACACTGCTCCGACCCAGGTTGCTGATCAATCTCTCTAGCAATCACCCCAAGCGAAGAACCTCACGAAGTCGTTATGTTAGGTTCCCCACTTGGGTCCATTTGTAGCCAAGGTCCTTGTTTCAGGCGTCATTCACCATACAGTTCGACTTTTTTAGCTGATTTTTTTCGAAACTTTTACTCAAGCAGATGAATTTTTAAATCAGAAATAGAATTTAAAAAAAAAGTTGAATTTTTACCCAAAAAGTATTTTTAGGTTGACTTTTCAATTTGAAAATATAAATTTTAAACAACAAGCCAACTTTCTACAAAATAGTCGAATTTCCAACTCTACAGTTGAATTTTCAACCGAAAAGAGGGACTTTTTAACAAAGTTGTAGAGTTTTTAATCACACCGTCTTTTTTTTATTTTTCCTCTCGAAACTTCTACTAAAACAGATGACTTTTCAAATTAAAAATAGAAATTTCAAGAAAAAGTTGAATTTTTACCCAAAACAGATTTCAGTTGACATTTCAAAACTACAATATAAATTTTAAACTACTTAATTTTCTACAAAATAGTTGAATTTCCCACGCAACAGTTGAGTTTTCAAGCGAAAACTAGGACTTCTTTTTTAACAAAATTGTTGAATTTTCAACCAAACAGTTGGATCTTTTTTATTTCTCGTTGTAAAAATTTATATTAAAACAGGTGAATCTTTAAATCAAAAATATAAATTTTCAAACAAAAATTTTATTTTCACCTAAAAAAGATTTTGGTTGACTTTTCAATTTCAAAATATAAATTTCAAACAACAAGACAATTTTCTACAAAATAGTGGAATTTCCAACTCCACAGTCTAATTTTCAACCGAGAAGGACTTTTTAAAAAAATTGTTGAATTTTCAACCAAAAAGTTGGATCTTTTTTATTTTTTGTTGTTGTTAGAATTTCTAATAAAATAGACGAATTTTCAAATCAAAAATAGAAAGTGTCAAAAAAAGAAGTTAATTTTTTACCTGAAAAAGATTTTAGTTGACTTTTAGACGTGTACATTTTGTCGGATCAAACATAGTATTTTTGATTCGACGTGCGTTCATTTTCGGATCGGTTTATTCGATTTGATCGGTCCATCGCTCGAATTTCCAAAACCGAACTTCGAAGCGTACTATCGTTGGTTCGAATCTTTCGATTCGATTGGATCCTTGCTCGAATGTCGAAAACCGAACTTCGACGCGTGATTTTGTCGGATTGCATTTTTCGATTCGATTTACCCGACATTCGATCCTTGCTACGGTGTATCAGTGATTCACTTTTTCACATACGTTCTTTCAATTAGGTGAGCATAGTCCACCAATAAACCGAAAGTAGTCGTAGTTTTTTTGAATTCGATAAAATGTATATGTATAAAAAATAAAGAATTTTTCAATTTTTAATATATATTCACCAAATTCTCGTACATATTATCTTCACAAGTGTCAAACTTAATAAAATAAAAGTTCCAGCGATGAATAATTATTATTTCTTTTATAAACTCAGAGAAAAATTTGTCTTGAAACAAAAAAAATGTCCTCTAGACTGTTCTGTTTCAAACCGCGTGATAAATCGTTTTTGAACAAACAGAGTTATTTGGCTTCATCATTTCGTGAATCTTGTCGCAAAAGGATCATATTTTCTATAAAAAGATTCTTTTGGTCACGCATGAAAATCCTCTCAATCTTAAATATAAGATGCACTTTCATTTGTATGAAAAAGCATCCTTTCGACGCAAGAGAAAATTTCTCTGAGTGTACTTATTTGTAATTTTGCATTTTTGTACTATGCCAGATTATAACATTTTCCTTATTTTAGTGGTCTAATCAAGAGATTGAAATGCATATAAGCTTTTTAAAGTACTATCAAATATAACAAATAATAATTATAATTTGGAATAAATATTAAAATATCTGAATCAGCCTGAATACAATTTTAATATTCGTCGGCGATTTATGTAGTTCAGATTATTTATCATTTTTATAGTTATTTGTCGCGAAATTTTGAACATATTGAAAATTTTTAAATGTTCAGTGTGTATAAGAATTCTTAAATTTTGTTAATTTAGAAGATCAAAAGTCAAAACCTTTTATTTCTAAATGTAAAAACGTAAAAAATTGTTAAGATAAGACATCAAAATTACATAATATCACGTCGTGAAACTTAACACATGCATAATCTTTAATTGTAGATTTTCAAATAAAAAAATTCCTTAATTTATAGATTTTAAATTTCTACAATTTTAAAAAGTTGCAATTGAAAATGGTTGGATTATATAAATTTTAAATTTTAAATAATTCAGTTTTCAATATATACATTTGAAAGGTATGTAATTTTAAACGTTATTTTTTAGTCGTTCAATTTTGAATGCTTAAACTTAAGAATTATTCAATTATAACCATTTTAAAGATTTTAAATCGAATATTTATTAATTTTATGTGTAAAATAAACAATGATATAATTTTCAGTGATTTTACATTCTTATCCTAAAGAGAAAGTATTAGTTTTATGTAAAATTTGACTTGGTTAGTTTTATCTTAATCTTCGCGTTTAAAGACCCCCTGTGCCAGAAAAAACAATTTCTACAAAGGCATCTGTCTGTCTGTAGTTGTAGTAGGAGTGGTGGTCTGTAGACACGATAAATTTCAAATATATAATCAGATTACAATAATGTACAGCTAGTTGTAGTGCTCGGAAAGTCAGTCAATTTATCTCCGTGAATTTCTTTGTTAACACTAAAATTATTGGAGTTACAACATTTGCAAAATTTGCACTCCACAACTCTCAACATGAGCCAAAATTCATTCTCAAAATGATATATTCTCCTAGATGCACAGAAAAACGCTGGTGTTAAATTTGATGCAATTCAAATTTCATTGGTCTCTTAATGAGAATTTAAGCGAATTTTCAGTTTCAATTGTATTTCTCTTAACGTAGGTGCACATCTGGGCAACTACTCTCTAATTTTTTCATGTAGTCCGGTCAGTCAGGGCATGAATATCTCAAAGAAAAAAAAATGGTACAAAAAAACGGTATATTCTATGGGAATGTGTCTTTATTTTTGCGTCGATTGCATGCTTAGTGGTCATTGTGCGAAAATGTGGTGAGGAACTGTCATCCTGTATTCGCCGAAAAGCACCGAAATAATGCGCTTCAAGTACATAGGTCAATTTTGACAAGCTCCTTTATTGTCAAATTCGACTAGAAATTTTTTATTTTTTTATTTATTCTTCAAAGCCTTGGCAACTTATATCTTTTTCAGAAATTCAATATTTTCATAAACGTGGCTATCAAGTAGTTGACAAGAAAAAAATTATCTTCAATACTATTGCCCTACCGCTACGAGCCAAACCTGTTAATGTTTGTAATATGATAAGTATTAACACCATATAAATAGATTGCAGAAGAACTATGTTTAATAGAAATAATAAGTATTTTAAATGCTGGCGTATTTTAACTGAAATACAGTAGCTCCTTTGTGTAAGCGATAGTGCCGCCTCTTTTGTTTGCCACTCAGCGGGCTTTTGAAAGCAGGGTCGTATCTACTCTGGGCGCACTTTAAGTGCACATGTTATCAACTATCCGGATAATATGAAACTAAAATTACACATATCAATACGCAACCAAATAATAAGAAATAATTAAAAAAAGGCATTTTCGAATTTTTGAAATTAGATTGAAAAATATTTTAGGATACGTGAAAATAGAAAATCAATATTTTTTGTAATAAAAATCAATAATAATTTATAGGCTATGCCTTTCTTGCAAAGTTTTCTAAATATTTAATACCCAGCATGATTTAGCTTGGCAGTGCAGCAGCAATTTAACAGGTACTCTTTTCGAACTTTACCTGCTACTTTGTTAAAGCTGAAAGCCCGTCAGAGTCCCAAATTGCCACATTCTTATAGTAATCTTATTGCATTTCTACAGATGTCTCTGTCATATTCCATAGTTGGTGATTCATGTTTCAGTTTAAAATCTAGATATCGGTATTAAAACTGTGTTAGTATTTAGATTCTATTAACTTATTCATATAATTAATATTATTGTATTAATTGGAATTGATGATCAATTATTATTCATTTAATTTTCAATAAGCAGTGACTTAGTGTCTTATTTCATTTATAAGTAATGACTAGCAATGTAATGTTTGTGAATAATTATGAACTAATTATTAAGTAGTACTTATTAATTTTTAATAAACTACTCAATTGCTTTAATAATACATAATTAATTATTAGATATGTATTATTTTAATAATTTAAACAATAATGATTTAATTAATTTAGAATTATAACAATTTCATAATGAATACAACATGAAACATTGTACACTTTAATTATTGTTATTATGATTAATTATCATTGAATATTTATTGAACACTATTTATTAAAAGAATTTTAACGATCCTGATAAAAATCATTCGAAAAGATAATAATAAATAAATTTAGTTGATATTTAAAAGAAGGTTACAACGTTATGAACATTATGAACCTTACCTATTTACTAGTTACTACTTAATAATTAGGATGAGGCACTGCCGAAGAAATTTAAACCTAAAGGAAAGGCATTACGAGGAAGTAGTATTTTTAATAATGCCAGTAACAAATGAAGCGTACGAACAATAGTATTCTTATATTGAAGAAGGAAAAGAGTTCACAAATCCGGTCCCATCTCATATTGTGTTTATCGTCAGGTACAAAGGGCAAGGCATGTTCCTTTAATTTATTATTATATGATCCATGAAATAGTGAGAGTAGCACTCCATCAATGACCGTGGGCATAGTTTAGGAAGCAAATAAATCAGACTAAACACTTGTTCCAGAAAAAGATGCTGTTTCTTGAGACGCTGGTTTCACGTCTCGTCAGAAATAAATTACAAAGGTTTAATATTATAATAATTTTTGAAAATAATAATCATATTAATTGTCATGAGTAACAGAGGCTTACAATTCACAACTGCTTCATCATGAATGGTATAAAGAACCATAATATTTGTGTAATGTTAGGTACAACTATAATATTTTCAGTTCTAAAAAGCATATAAAAATGCCCCTAAAGGAATGAAATGTTAAGGCAGTCCTTTGAAGGTTTACATTTATTTCATTTGAAATTATAAATTTGTTAAATCATTCTGAACGTGCATGATTTTTTCGGCAAAACTTTGGGCAGGCATTTTAAAATCAAAAAAGTTTTCAAATTTTCAAATAAAAAAATCATTTAAAAAAAAATAATTTTAATTTATAGGATCTTACTGTGTTATGCGGTAAATTGTGTAGCTGACTTTTTTTGTGTGAGCTTGAAGTCAATCTCTGACTTCAAGCGCTTTATTAATATATATTGATACAAGCTTAGAACTGGCTCCTCGGCACGAGGTAGCGCTTTAAATATGCTATTTAGACGTAGAGTGGGGGTAAATGTCTGTGCTTAACAATCCCCTTTTTAGACTGAACTTAGTATCTAAGTTTTGTTTCTTATCTTTAAAGGCTTAGTCTTTTTAAATATTTACGCAGTTTCGTGTTTTTCAACATTTATTCGGGAGCTGGTTGAGGAGAAGGTTGGGTTTATTATGTTACAATATGGGGTTGGTTGATTACTTTACCTCTATAGCAAATTAATTTGAATGTTTTCGGGAAACATCCCTTTATGAATTCAAGGATTCCTAATTTACGTAGAGTATAGAGAGTTGCTAGTGCTAAAGCGGCGTAACCTAAATATTGTCACCATTCCAAACTGGTTTCCTTCCAGTTTTTAAGCCTTCTGTGAGCAGCGATAATTTTTAAAATACTTTCGGTGTCATCGAGGCTAATTCTGGCTTGCTTAAGTTCTTCGTGTGATATTTGTTTAGGAAGTTACACTAATTTTTGTTCTAAATTGTCCATGTCTTTCTGGTCAAATTTTATGTCGTATGTTACATTTAGCCATTGCGTCGAATGAGTATCGTATGATTTTCCTAATTCTATATTATCGTAGCTGTTATACAATTTGCATCCAAACTCTGTAATATTTTGTGGTTCGGTAATTTTTACAGTTCTTATTGAGTCTTCGCAGCTTATGTCCAATTCTAATGGTTTTGAGGGTACTATAATATAACCATTTATTATAGGTATGAAAGTTTCTCTGTGTAACAGGTAAGGCGAATCGTTACATTTATTCTCCGAGTATCTTTTAAATAGGCTGGCTTTGCAAGATTCGCTATCTATTAATTTTAAATTAGGTTGGTTTCTTTTGCATAGTTTGTATATATCTATCTGTTTGCATTTCTCGATAGTCTGTCTGTCGGTTGGTACGTACGAGTTTCGGTATTTAATGATCATGTCGTGGTCGGGGATGATTGACATGTAGATTTTATTTACTTGGACCGGGATGGGAACTATTCTTTGCAATAAACCTTCTTC
>NC_046664.1:120577842-120595001 GCF_010883055.1 Belonocnema kinseyi
GTATATAATGTACTGGTAATTGTTTCTTTATTGTCGAAATGGTAACGTATACGTTGGGTTGTCTCAAATTCTTTAATGGTTGCTTTCAGCATTTTTGGCGTTAAGATTTGGGGGTGTACTATTCCGTGCTTTCCGTCATTTATAGCGTTGATTGCTGTTTCGATGTCCTCGTTCGTTTCGTCCAATAATATTGTTTTTCGATTGGGTTAGCGTCAGGTGACTGTGAGGGCCAATCCAACGTTACGACTCCAGCCTCCTCCTTGCAAGCCCTACACAGCTTGCTGCGGTGTTTGGGATCATTATCCTCTTGCAGTATCCAGGTCTCGTTTTTATCGACGAACATCTTTTTGGCAGATGGTAATAAAGCCTTTTTGTAGATTTCCACTATTTTCTCCGCGTTCAGGTTGTAGGTGAATAGGTGCAATCTCCCAAACCCATGTTTCGAGAAACAACCCCACGATTTGGGAAGTCATCAACATTTTTGGTATCTTTATACCGCTTTACCCACTTGCTGACGAACGACGATGATTTTCCCATGTACTTTGCAGCTTGATTGTGAGACAATTTGGGACCTTTTGGATGGGAACAAAGGAACACAGCCTCGAAGCGCGAAGCGTATACGGAACTCATTTTTTGTAACGTGGTAACAAGATGAGAATTGAAAGCAAACTGAATGTTAAATCAAAAAGCATGAAAGAGGGAGCTCTTCTTAATATTTTGACACCAAAATCATGTCGATACACCTTACCGACTGCGAGTAAAGCCACCCACGCTTTAACTTGACAGACTGTATTTTTTGTAAACTGTCTTTCGGCATTCTCCTGGGCAGCTATCCATTTATGGTCAGTTGACGATGAGTCTAGGATTAATTCAAGTATTTTTGTATAATTTAAGAGGATGCTAGCTACATTTATGTTATCCTTATAAATTGTGTCAATATCATTGTTAATTTGCTTTATATCCTATTCGCTCAATGTTCCAAACAAAGTTTTAGATATGTCTCCCACAAAATTATGTAATCTTCCTTTTTGACGTTGCTTACCTAATAATTTTTGTAGGATACTATTTTTCCTAATTAGTCTATTGTAGCGGCTCATAACCAATTGGATTTCATGTTTTGGGGTGGATTGTTTGTTGCAAGGTAGTTTTGCCGTAGCGATGACGTTGTCGATAGTTTTAATTCGGCTTCAGGTCGAAGTCATATTAATACCTATTACCATCATCGATTTTTCATGAAATAGGTGTACCTTGGAGATCTCCTCGATGTACACGTTTCCTTGTATTTTTTCAAGAGTGTAGTTAGCACTGATCATCGGTGCTAGTTCTAGCCGGAGAGTCCACAAGGGTGTCATCGCCTGCAAAATAAGGCATTACTTGGTTTATATGGATTCTAATTATTTTATCCTTGTTTCTAATTCTTAAGTTGTTATTGTCTAGATAGTCTATTACTTCAAATGGTCCTTTGCATGAATGGTTTAACTTGTTCCGGTTGGTGTTATTAAATATTTTGACGGTGTCTCCACTTTTGTATAGAGGATGCTTGTGTACTATGTTTTCATCGAGTCTTTTCTTTGTTTTTTCGGTTTTAATTTCTGTTCTTTCTCGAGCTTTTCTCAAGTGTTCTTTATGTTTCCTTTTCCACTTTCGAATGAGTTCGGGGTACGTTAGCGTTGGCGAGTGGGGGTGATTGAGGATGAAATGTTGGCTTCTCTCCCGAACATGTGCTCAAAGGATGTTGTGCCCGTTGTTTGGTTTCGCATGGTATTAATGGCAAAATTGATGAATTTTAGGTTATCATTCCGCTCATTGATGCGAATGCTGTGGTTTTAACACGTAATATTTTTAGGGCTTCTTCAAATTGTTACATCATTTGGTTACAACTTGGTCTGTAAGTATTGTTTTGGGTGCCCCGAAGATGTAGATATAGTGCTCAAGCAATCCTTCAATTATTGAGCTAGTGGTTTCGTTCGCCATTGGTATCAATACGGTATAACGGGTTAATCGATCTTGTAGGCTCAAAATGTATTTATTTCTTTTCGTTGTTTCAGGTAATGAGCTATATATGTCCAGGGATTTTGTCATTAGGTGCTAATGGGATATCTGGTATTATAGCTTCGGCCTGGTTTCGGATTCTAGTCGTTTTTTGTAGCTAGCAAATGGGACATGTATCCGCGAATTTCTTGATATCGTCGTCCATTCCTACCCACTGTCCTATTTTTCGGGCTTTATCTATTTTATTTTTCTCTTCGAAGTGTTCGGCATGTGCACCTGTTACCTGTTAAAGCTATGGTTTGGGTAGAGGTTGGATAAATATTCTACCTTTTCTTGTATTATTTCTTTTTCTATTGGTCTAAAAAGTAGTTGCCCGAAAATTAATCTGATCAATGTGAGTTTTTTGTTTACTGTCTCGTCAATGAGCCAACCCAGCTTTCTCAACCAGTCTTCTTCGTTGAACCTTGGCATGTATTCTTTATTTATGGTTTTCCAGAGTTTTCCTACCGCGTTAGCTTTCGTTTTGACCTTTCCTTGCGTTGGTTTCAATCGCCAAGTCATAAACTCATCGTATAGGTCATCCTTGAGGCAGTTTCTTGGGTTTTCTTGTTCGATGGTTTCCTTTGTTCGTTAAGGTTGTCAGGGTTTTCTGGTTGATCTTGTGTTTTGATCATTACTCTGTCTCTTAGTATTTCTTCTTTAGTGATTGTGGGACCTTTGATTGGGGTACCTAAGATTTCCGTGTCGAGATGTTCATTTTTGTCAGAGGTGGGAGTTATGTCTATTCCTTACAATGCTTGTTGTAAGAGATCGCTACTCTGTAGAGAAAATAATCTTGAGAGGCAATCAACCACTTTATTTTCTTTTCCTTTTACATATTCGATTTCATATATGTACTTTTTAAGACGCAGCCTCCATCTGAGCAATCTTGAGCTGGGATCTTTCACATTATGTAGCCAGATGAGTGCCTTGTGAACTGTTTGAATCGTAAATTTCTTTCCTAATAGGTACTGTCGAAGTCTTTTCATGGCCCACACTATTGCGAGGAGTTCCTTCTCTGAGGAGCTGTAATTTTGTTCTGCCTTGTTCAAGGTTCTACTTATAAATAGGCAGGGGTGTCCATTTCGGGAGATCGCTGCGCCGAGGCCTGGGTTTGATGCATCCGTGATCATTGTGAATTTTTCTTTGAAATTCGGTAATTTCAGTACGGGTGCCTTTGTCAGGGCATTTTTTAATGTTTCAAATGCTTCTTCGCATCGGGGTGTCCAGTCGAATATTGTCTCTTTTTGTGTTAGTTTCGTGAGCGGTCTGGCTATCGCGTAGAAGTTCTTTATAAATTTCCTATAATACCCTGCTAGTCCGAGGAATGATTAAACATGTTTGGGTGTTTTTAGTTGTTTAAATTCTTTGCTAACTTGGATTTTTACGAAGTTCGGTTTCACTCCTTCTGCTGTGATGAGGTGGCCCAGGTATTCTAATTCTGGTATTAAATATTCACACTTTGATGGTTCTAATTTTAAGCCTAGTTGTTTTACTCTGTCTAATACTTTTACTAGGTTATCGTTGTGCTCTTTTAACGTTTTGCCGAATACTGCGATGTCGTCGATGTATACAAAGCAAACTTTTCCTATCAGGCCTCTAAATGCGTTGTCCATCATTCTTTGGAAAGTTGCTGGACTGTTCTTTAAACCAAACGGTAGTCTATTATACTCAAAGTGACCTTGACTCGTTGAGAAGGCCGTGTATTTTTTTATTCTTCTTGCATCAGTATTTGGTGGAACCCTGTACTCATGTCGAATGCTGAGAAAAACTTTGCTGATCCGAGTTGGTCCAATATATCGTCTATGACCGGTAAGGGGTAAGCATCTTGATCCGTATCCATATTTATCGTTTGGTAGTCTGTAACAATTCTAAGCTCTCCTCCTTTTTTGGGCACAATCCATATTGGTGAATTGAATGGTGATTGGGAGTTTCTTATAATTCCTTTCCGGGACAATTCCAGTGTGAGCTCTAGCGCGAATTCCTTATGGACTTCTAGCAGTTTGTTAGATGTTAAGTTTATTATTTTGCCCGTGTTAAGGATGATCTCATGTTCCGTTAAATCGGTGCACGGTCAGGGGTCTCCTTCTTACGTGAATAAGTCTACGTATTGTAGTAGGATTTTCTTTACTTGTTCTTTGATTTCTGGTTCTGTGTGGTTTAGGTTCAATTTATCTTGCAGTTTCTTAATGCGTTCCATGTAATGATGATGGGTAGAATTATTAGTGCTATCATCTCCTTTTTGTTCTGAAACTACGACCTGTATTTTTATAGATGCTGTTCTTTCAAATGGAATTGTTTGAGGGATTTTGGCTGGTGTTTTTTCATAATTATGGTATGGTATGATTAGTTCTTTATTAGAAATAGTGTATATACGATCGGGAACTTCCTTTTGTCCTTCTATCCATACTGTTTGGTCCTCCTCAGCTTCCATTGTTATTTTGCAAATTTTGGTTGTGTTTCCGGATATATAATCACCTTCGAAATGTAGTGGTAGTTTGTATTTGTGAATAACTAGGTAATTTCGAGTAATGGCATACCTTGGATATTTGTGGAAAGAAGGTAAACCTATTATACCATATTCTATCAAAAGGAAATTGTCTTTTATTATATGGAACAATTGTTTTCTTTTCCAGTAGATTAGGTATGTTGCTTCTGATGATTCATGATGGTTACCTCCCATGGACATTTTTTTGTTGTATTTGAATGTTTTTTGGTCCGGTTGTAGAAAGTTTCGTTCAATTAAATTGATGGCTGCTCCGCTATCTACAAATATTCTGTAAATTGTTCCGCCTCTTCATTTTCCATGAATTGATTGTAGTCTTCCCCAAAGTTTAGATGCTCTGCTTGTTCCTCGAATTGGTTCTGCTCTGCTATCTCTTCTTCTGTGATTTCCACTTGTTCTAAATATTCTTCTTGATTTTCCTGAATTGTCTTGATTTGTGGGGGTCGATTTTGTGCTGAGTCTGGGTGAAAACTCTACTGTTTACTATAACATTGGGAGGCAAAATGTCCGATTTTGCCGCACTTATGGCAACTCATTTCAGATCTTTCGGCTAGCGGGAGGTTCGCGTTGGTTACCTTGGGCTCATTTGGTGTCATATCAGCCGAAGGCCAAAATACTGTATATCGAGGTTGAAATTTCAGTGGTTGTCTAGGCACTTGGCTTTGTCTAGGCAGTTGGCTTTGTCTTAGTATCCTATCTTTTATTTTCTCTTTGCCAAGCCTCTGCTTCTAGGGCTTCCTGGAGTCCTTTATTTAGGGTCGCGGGTCTCGTGACTCTAACTTGTGATGATGTATCATCCCTTAAATTCATTACAAATCTTTTAATCGCGCTGCTTTTTTCTATTTTTAGAGCCATTTTCCTTTCCGTCCCAGATGGATACTCTGCCTCTATCGCGTATGCTAATTCGTTATAAGCGGCTCTGAACAATTGGCTAAAAGTTTGTATAGTGTTTCCACACTGTCTAATTGTGTCTAATTTAGCTCGGCATAATTCAATCGAGCCTTGTACTCCTAGGTTTGTTTCCTAAGCTAAGTATAATTCTTCAAAACTCCATATTGGTGTAAACCGTATAGTTTGTTCGGCATAGTGTTTAATTTTTGCAGCTACCACAAAATTGAGCAGTAAGTCTGGGTTGTCATAGCGCAAAACGGGCTCTTTTTATTCTTTTTATCCACTCGTGAATACCGGCATCATTCGTTCCATTCAGGATTTTTATTGTTCTAATCATATCCTTCGCTGGTGAGAAGGAAGTGATTGCAGGAGTGTTCCAATTGGCAGCTCATTGGGCCGTTCTGTTGCCATACTCCATAGTAGTAGTGGATTCGTGGGTGTGGGTTTCTGTCTGTTTTCTGGCGCAGGACAGTTATAAGGTTGTAAGGGTTGTTGTTTTATTCCTATTCCAGACATTTTATTTTTTAAATTTTCGGAATCTGATTCGTCGTCCGTGATGAGTGCTGAGTGTCTTGCTACTTGCTAAATTTCTCTTCCCCTGCTGTAATTCCCTTCGTTAAGTGTGCTAAGTTCTTCCTTTATTCTGGTATTTTCGAGTTTTAATTCTCGCATTTCCAATCGTAATTTCTGGATGGGGTCCAGGTTTAAAAAAGAACCGGATGCTATGTAGGTCGGCGATGTTGCTCTCGACTGAGCTGGAGTTTTTCTGGGGGAGGTCATTGCTGTGTGGAATAAAGGTAACAAGTCGCGCGATAATGAGTCAGAAGTGGTGTTAGTATCGTCTGTGCCGTACGCTGTACTGGCTTTATCTCTATACGTCGCGTATTTCAGCATAAAGGCTTATCTCGCTTTTGTTATCTAATATGCGTCTGGGAATATGCTTTCGTTGGACTTTAAGTCCTTTAGTACAGTGGAATGTAAGGATATCGACTAATACAATTTCTCTGATTCCAAAGTCATTTTTTTTTAGGAAAGGCAGTGCTCTGGAGCACCAGGAGTATACCTTACCCTAATCTTGAAACTTTGCCTCGCCGAATGTTAAACTATTTATTTTCAGTTTCACATTCGTCTCCTTCCGCAGACAGCAAGGAGGACTTACATTCTTCAAGATTATTTTTTACGATTTGCACCTACTTATGTGCTAAGTTAAAAACTTACAGTGTTTCGCTTTTACAAAAATCTTGTCTAGGTCCGTGAATCTTCGATGTCGACCATTTGAAGCGGTGATCGGCCTGCTGACGTATCTGCTGACGTTTTACTTGTTTTTTGTTTATTTCTTCTTTCTTCTGGCGGTGGGCGTTCTGACTGCTGACGTGTCGGCTGCCTGAGCTGTAGCTATTCTGGATTCCTTGCTGCTAGACTGCTGCTAGACGGATGTCTCTGCCGCCTGTTTGCGGGGTTCGTGCTGAATTTTTTGAAGGTTGAGTTTACGTAGTATGGAATTTGTTACTTCCAGTGTTACTCAGTTTTTCTTACTGCTTCTGGTTAACGGGATTATCCGTAGAATAATACCGGAGCCCTAGCGTCTAGTGAATTTCGTAAAATTCCTTTTTCTCTTTCCAGGTATCGTTGCGGATCAGTTTTATGTGAAATCTCTTTAATTTGATGATCCTGGAAGGATCGCCAAAAATGTTATGCGGTAAATTGTGTAACTGACTTTTTTGTGTGAGCTTGAAGTCAATCTCTGACTTCAAGCGCTTTATTAATATATATTAATACAAGCTTAAAACTGGCTTCTCGGCACGAGTTAGCGCTTTATATATGCTAATTAGACGTAGAGTGGGGGTAAATATCTGCGCTTAACAACTGTAAAAGATAAAAAACAATAATTTCCCTATACTAGTGGTTCGAATGAATATCTGTAAAAATTAAATATTCGTGTTGTGGTGATGAGGCTCCCCGGCGTTTGAAAGTAACATTGGGTGTTAAATGAAAAAAGCTAAATTTCCAAAGAATACTATATAGTTATCTCTTAGCAGTTCTAAATCGAAGTCATGCTAAAGACGGCGTTTGTTAGAATTTTTTCAACATAAATTATTTTTAATCGATAACTGACGAATTTCTAAGTATTTTCATAATATTTTTTAATTGTTCAAACCATTATTATTTGTTTAAAAAATTTTTCTCCGCCATTAAATGAGCGTTGTCTAATTTATCCTGAGAGACAATAACTTTTCACGATTCACAAGAGAAGACAGATTCTTCCTACAAATAATAATTGTGCTCTCTAAATATGAATAAGTGAAAAATTCACTGATTGAAATAGTAGTTAGACATTTCAGTGATTAATCAGTGATTTCGGACTTATTCACTAATCAGTTCAGTAACGCTAGAGTAAATCATGTGAAGCATATCCTCTAAACTTTTAAGTTAAGCGTTGTTGTTACTCTTTTACTTAACTAGCAAGAAGAATTCCTTGATGAAATCAATTTCGTCATTTTCGTGCTGTAAGTCTGCTGAATTAAATGCGGGAAAAATATACTCTAATTCGTATAGGAAGTACTTACTTGACGGGTGTGCAAATGGCAGTCCAATCTTGATATTGAAGTAATATGTGGGGTTGCTTATCATTTAACAATATCTTAACTGATTCAAACAGCTAAAAATGGGCCACTGATAATCATTGAAAGGTTCAGATGGTTTTAAATGACAAGCAACCTCACATATTACATCAATATCAAGATTGGAATGCCATGTGCACACCCTTTAAGTAAGTTATACTTCCTATACGAGTTAGAGAATATTTTTCCCGCAGTTAATTCAGCAGACATACAGTCCGAAAATTACAAAATTGATTTTTATCAAGGAATTCTTTTTGCTAGTTAAGTAAAAGAGTAACAACAACGCTTAACTTAAAAATTTAGAGGTTGGGCTTCACATAATTTACACTGGTGTTACTTAACTGATTAGTAAATAATTCCAAAATCACTGATTCATCTGTGAAATGTCTAACTACCATTTTAATCAGTGAATTTTTCAATGATTCATTTTTAGACAGATAAACGTTACAAAAAAACTACGCTACTTCTTTTTCCGAAAAGAAGAGAATTTTGTTTGTGGGGGGAGGTGTCAAAACGTAGACCACCCTCATGTGGAAGTTACTCTTTTTAAACTTTTACACTGAGGTCTCGCAATTTGAAAAATTGAGAAAGTTTTCCGATTATAGCCCTTTGGGTTACTATTCTGTGTTAAAAAGCTCAGATAGAACTGCAGTTTTACCACACAAAAAAGCTTTCAAAAAAATCTCTAACGATAAAAACAGAAACCAAAAAGGAAACGAAATTGGTCGTTAACCCCCCCTCACTCTTTCAATATTGGGTGTGATCGTTTTAAATTTTATGAATGTATTTCTTTAATCTATTTTTTTCAAGCGGCTCACATCTGGATTTCCTTTGGGGGCATTTTTTGCATGTTTACGCGGCTATTCGTGAATTTTTTTACCTTTTTCATCTGCATAATCTGTACATGATTCGTTGTCACTCTAATCTTCTCAATCATCATCGTCTTGCAGATTGATCACAATAGAATCAATATTTTGATGTCCATTATATCGCTCATGGGACTCGTCCATATCCTTCTCAATACCCCTGTATTCATTTTCCACTTTTTGGACATGTTCAGTGCATTTTGCCCATAAAGAAGGTGACATTTTCGGCAAACTTCGAGAACATCCTTTATCTTAAATATGCTTTTTTCAGCAGCAACTCTTCTCTTAACATATGCCCAAATCAACTCGATAGCGTTGAGTTCACAATGAGCCACCGGCATCCAAAGTAATTTTACATCATCTCCTCGCATTTCTCTAATTATTTTTTCTAATAAGTAACACTTTGGATAATAATAAAGCTTAGACAAATTCAGAAGATCTCTAATTGTTAGCATTTCGTGTGCTTCAACAACCACCGGAAGTGGAAATTTTCTATTTTGCACCCACTCAATAATCGATGCTTTCTTCCAAGCACGAGTGGGGTTTCTGAATTCTGGATCAAGCATCGTATGATAAGGTGCCTGGTCGACAACAATGACAGATTTTGTCGGTATCTTTCGCAAGACTTTCTGGAACCATTCTTCGAAGTGTTGCTTATTCATCTCTTTGGTGATAATCTTGAGTCCCTTTCTTACCAACGAAGCACAGCATGCAGTCTTCTAAAAACCCGTCTTTACTGTCGATGTGCGAAATTATAATTTGCAATTATCGTAATTATCTATATTTTTTTTGGAACGTGCTCGAACCCGCCACGTTTTAAACAATGATTAGCTCCACCCCAAGTTTTATCTTGATAGAATTCTTCTTCTGATTAATCCCTTCGTGAAATCGTCCACTTCAATGCGCTTACTTTCATTCGTAATACAACGTTCTTTAAAATTCCCTTCAGTATCGCGAAATTCTTTTGAAACTCGCCCTACGCTGCGTTCTGAAATTCCTAAACACTGAGCCACCATATTTTGCACTTGCGAAATATCATCACTTCTGCGACAGTCTTTTTCTTCCTGAAAATAATTTAAGGCATGCATTACCACTTCCTTCATTTGTACATCTAGTCGCGATTTCCGTGCATTTTTTCCGCGTTCCTTTTCCTTTTTCGTGTTGAGTCAGTTGCACATTTTTGTCGCTTCGGGGCCTTCATTATATTTCCATTTTCATCTTCACTGTATGAAGAGGTTCTTGTTCTTTCCTTATCTCCTGACGTTTCCATAATTTCGGCATTATCTCCGGAAATGTCGTTAATTCGACTCTCTTCTGAAGATATATCGAATGCATCCTGCATAACATTCGTATTTCCATCAAGCTGCTGTAATGCGGGTATTAACAGTCGAAAGTGACCATCCCTTGACTCTTCGGTTGCTATCCCAGTCACAAGGTAATATACTGTTGCTCTGCAGATGTCTTCAACGAAATATTCCCAGGTAAAATATTTATATTTCCTACTGCCGCCATTCGAAATGCCGTCCGTTATTTGACGTATGAGAATTATATTCAATTTTAATGAAGAGGATGCTGCACAGACATCTAATTTTGATGCGTACGTGCCCGAAGCACCCATATCCAGTCGATATTCTCTGTAATTTTTATAATTTTGAAAAAAACCAAACTCATGCCGCTTATTAACCACGTAATTCACAACATCTCGCCGAATTCTATAGCAGTATGAGCTTTCGTTTGCCACAGCTAAGCGCTTAAATAAACAGTCACCTAAACCACCACAATTTTTAATGGAATGCGTTATACCATCGACCGTTAACATTAAAAAAAAAACAATATTTTTTGTCGTACACACGTGTAATAAACAATGATATAATAAAACTCACATGACAATGGACTTTTAGCTACTAAAAGGCATACGGTGTCTGAGCTTCGACTGGAAACGAAAATGTAGAGAAGATGCGAAAATTTTTTCCCATAATTTTTTTCTTTCAGAAAGTTTTTCCTCATTTTTCGATGTGGCGCGTAGCAATCTTAATCTTCTAAATCATAGAGACCTCCTAAAATCTATATAAGTGTACATACAATTTTGCAATCCCAAAAAGGGTAGGTTAAAGGGAAAAAGTGTACAGGGATAGGATCGAAGTGTGAAGATGGCGGGCGAGAAAGCTATGCCTTGCAATTTGATTCAGCTATACTTCCGCAGAAAACACCTTAACCGTATAAAAAATATACATTTGAGATAAATAGTGCAAATACAAGAAATAATCGCTTGCATAAGATTTACAAGTTTTATCTCTAACATTTTTACAGCATATCAAGAATTTTCAATAATTGCAAGATGCGATGCCTTCTCGAAAAAGGCAGATATGTAAGGAAAAACTCGAGACCCTTCTGGTAATATTAATATTGAAAATAAAAAATATAAATTTAAACAAAACACAGAACTTTTTAGAAAAAGAGTTTCTGCATTCTCAAGTTAAGAAGATATGAAACAAAATATGAAATAGTTATTTTTAATTAAAAAAATCCATTCTTAGTCACAAAAAACAAATATTTTAAAAAGAAAAATTGTAAAATTAAAGAAAGGCCTTTTTAACTAAAATAATGAATTATCAGAAGCAAATTATTAAAAATATATAAAAATGTATTTTAAATTGTTTCCTAATGTTAAAAAAATATTAAAATTTCGGTGATGGGTCATTTCCCAAATGGCGAGACATCCCGTGCAGAAATTTCGAAAGGGCTCTAGTGAGGCTCTGGCTAGTTCTCCCTACCTCTAGTTGGACTTTAGTACTATCATGCTACACTGTTAAAAGAATCTGTATGAGGTTTAATATACATGTGTGTGAAGCAAAAATCCACTACCGCTACTGAAATGTAACATACATTGGTCCAGTGAATTTAATATACCTGTGTATTAAATTTAACATACAGGTCAGTATAGCAATGTGAGTGAAAACTCAAACTGCTTTCATTTCTTTAAATCTTGTCAAATATTCAAAATGAAATCAATAATCTAGGATTCGTAGACTCAGTTGTTCTTTATAATGAAATTGCAATGTACGGGTAAAATTTTTCCTAGTCTTGCTCTAAATGGTCAAAATTTAAGGGGAATACAATTAATTGTAGGTTAAGTCTGTTATTTATTTGCTTAATTGAACTTTTCAACTTGAAATCCAATTTTATGTTTGGTTAACAGAAAGAGGGTATCATGGTTTATTATTTAGAATGAAAAATTACAGCTAAACTTATTTTGAATTTGTGAAAAATGAAATTATATGATGTTTCTTCTAAGTGATTAACAGGAATGTATATGAAATTTTATATACGCGCTCTTAATGGCGATTTCATATACGTCATATATCAATTTTAATACACATGGGCATATTAAATTTCATATTATTTTTAACAGTGTACCATCCGAATATCATTTATAATTTAAAAAATTGAAATTTTGATTTATACATAAAACTTAATGTTAAAATCCACTACATATAATATATTTTTAACATTATATTACAAATAGAATTTCTAAAGCTACGGAGTATCAAACACCCACACCTATACCTAAATCTCTCGCCTAACAGTCGGGAGTCTTAACCATTATGCTAAACCTGTGATTTGAAATTCGATGAAAAAGCCAGCCTCATAACCGACAGCTTGAAAAAGTTAAAACCCCAAAATTTAAACTCTCTTTTTCTAATTAAATATTTATTATTGAACAAAATTAGGTACATGTAAAATATACAAACCTTTAACAGGAATATCAAGACCATTTTACAACGTTTCAGGTTGACATAGAGTGTAATTTTGTCTGAAATTAGTACTTAGTACGTGTGTATAGCGAACAATGTTCGAGTTAAAAAAGGTTGATAATTAATCCTTTACTAAGTTTAAAAGAAAAACAATCCCATCTACAAAAATATCATTATTAAGAACAAAGCTAAGTGGTACATATCAGCGCTGATAGGGCAGGGTGCAGATGTATTATGTGCACGCTATACAGCCCTGAACTGAGGAACCAGAAGCTGCGTGCTACTGTGCTTCAAAGCTCGCCCGCTTCTTTAAATGTACCTATGTTCTCGACGTGCATTATTTCGGTGCTTTTCGGCAAATAAATGATGACAGGTCCTCACCACATTTTTGCACAATAACCATTAAGCATGCAATCGACGAAAAAATAAAGACACAATGGGAAAGTATCATTTGGAGACTGAATTTTGGCTCACGCCGAGTTGTCGAGTGCTAAATCGCGCTGTGAGCCACCTGAACACCTGTCAAAGCAACTATTCACTTTACGGTATTAGACAAAATAATTGTTAATAAGGAAATTATTTGCAATAATATTTACCTGAGTTTCAACCTTCTTTGATTTAACAGTGCGTACTAGTCACTGAGAATGAAGTTATAACTTCTAATTGCAACCTCCAAATATTGGGTTAGTCATGGCCGTCGACATTTAAACTAAAGCCGGGATATATAGAAAAAGTCAACACTGTCTACATATACAATAAGGCATTTTTACTTCAATCACTAGCTAACTTCACTTCGTTGAATGCTAAGGGCATAACTATTGACTAAATTTATGCGAATCTGTTAATTTTTTCTCTATTTTTCTAATATCTTCGTAAAAAGTACTTTTTCTGTGGTTAGCGCATTTAAATAAATAAAATAAAATTGATTTAATTTGAATAAGGGTTTTCATGAAAATAACATTTTATTCACTGAGAAACTTTTAAAAAGTGGCCTAGTTCCATTCTCTACAATGCAAAAAAGTAGCGAGTGGTGGGACAACTAACGCCGCGCTGGAGATATTGGGAACTAATCAACTTAAAACATTAACAGATCACCATTTTGTTTTCAGATTCATAGCGCTGGAATCTTTTCACGTGAAAACGTTTCATATGTTTAATGAAACGTAGAGATGTGAAGAAAAATTATTTTGTGCATGCGCAGATTGTTTTGGCCTCTAAGGTCAGGTTAGGATTTTATCTTATCAGTTAAAAATTTCTCGCCGCTATATTTGAAACATTACAATGATGCAAACTTCTGTTTAAAAAAAAACAAGAATCCAATGACCAAATTTAGACCACAACATTTAAACAAAAACAACAAATCTATTTTAACCTGAATAAAATTGGATTATATTAGGGATATGAAGAATTTGCTTTCTAATCATGATAATTTTGAATTATTGCTTGAAGATCCACTAAAAGAATTAAAAAGAAATACCCTTAAGATGCTTTATAATTTGAGAAAGAAAGGACTTCTGGGAAAGGATATAAGATGGTCTGATATTAACACTGAAGACACAGTTCTTGCAAGATGTTATGGTTTGAGAAAAATTCACAAAGATGGATATCCCTTAAGAATATTTATTTCAACTATTAATAGTCCCACAAAATTTTTAGAACAGAATTTCAATTTAATTCTCAAGGACTCTATCACAAATTCTAAATATAATGTCAAAAATAGCTGGGAATTTAAAAAAAAAGTATTATTCAAAAACGGTTCCGGATGACCGTGTAATGATTTCTTTGGATTTTATTGCAATGTTTCCAAATATACTTCTTGAATTAGTTAAACAGGCAATTTTAAATAGATGGAATGATATAAAAACTCTTACTCGATTATCTCAACAAGATTTTATCGAAAGGATAGTGTCGAAAGGATAGATACTCCTGAAATAGAACAGGATAATAGAATCAGTGTTTTGGACTCAGAAGTAATTAAGGGTTGGGATAGTAATATCATTACCAATTGGTATAGAAAAAATACATATTCAGGTGGAATTTTAAATTTCTTTTCTGCTCATCCCTTTCAAAACAAAATTTCAGTAATCAAGCACTTAGTTGACAGAGCTCTCGGTTTGTCCCATTTTTTATTTCACACAAGAAATTTGAATCTTGTTAGGAATATCCTATTCTGAATCATCATCCACAAAAGTTAATTGAGAAACATATTGCAATTAGAGTTCAAAAAATCAAAAAAAAAAAAAGAGAGTGATAATTAGCTTGCAGATAATCAGAAAAAGTTAAAGGAATATAGTTCGTTTAATACCTTTGTTCTTCCATTTTTTGGTCAAACTTTTAAAACGATTAAACATATGTTAAAAAGATAAAAAATTCATACTATTTTCCGTATACCATTTAAAATGGATTCAGTAATAAATTTTTGCAAAGATCCTTTGGATAATTTTGAAAATAGTGGTGTTGTTTATAGGATCACTTGCAGGATCTGTAAGATGATTTACGTGGGACAAACTAGCAGATTTCTTAATACTAGGATAGAGGAATACAAAAGTGATGTTCGTTTGGGACGCTGTTACAAGAGTGTTCTTACCAAACATACAAAGGCATTTGTTGATGTTGACCATGAGTTTGACTGGGATAATGTTCAAATTTTGCATAGTAACAGTAATGAGAGAAAGGAAGAACTCATGAAAATGCTTTATATTAAAAAACAAAAAAAGGTATCTATTAATTTGAAACCCGATTTGGATAAGTTGAACGAAAGTTATGCTAATATGATTGATTAATTACATTTAACGAGGCTGTTTCATGAATTCCGTTTTCCTTTTACTTTCTCTATTTCTGATGTAATTGTAACAGATATTTATATTGTATTTACAACACATTGGCCTACTGATCCTCCATCGATTCTCAGGTATCTAAGAGAGAGCACCTGTTCGTGGGTGCTGTCAATTTCTACCATTTAAATGTTTCTTGCCTTGATAAGGGTGCTGTACGAGTACCGAAACTTTGGTAATGCAATTTTATTTATTTTTTATATTCACTTTTAATGTTAATTTATTGTAGTTGGACGATAATAAAAATAAAAAAGACGAAATAAATAAGAAGGGAGGGAAGGAGATGTGGTTGGCTAACTTCTTATTTTTCTTTCCTCTCTTTTTCAGATTACAATAGAATTTTTTTGTTTTTGTTTATTCGTTGTGGCCCAAATTTGGTAGTTGGATTCTTGTTTTTTAACAGGAGTTTGTATCAATTTGATTATTGGACGTTAAATAGGATTTTTAATTTGGATTTTAATCTAATTAGAATTTCTTAAATTTTAACATTACAATGTTTCACGAAACACCCAATGTATCATCAAACTTTTTATCAGGCTAAAGTTTCATGAAACTTTACATGCCTACTGATCGTGAAAAACAAATTTCTGTTTTTATGATATAATTGTATTTACCTTACTTTTCATGGATGACACTGACAACTACAAGATTGGATAACTTTAAACTTCCGCAGAAAATCTAGTGTAAATGTGTTCGAACGCCCAGGCATCAATTTCGACGCAGACGGTCATTACTTAGTTTTTACATCCCGCATTTGGTGTATTGAATGTCATGTAGGTTTAGACTAACCTAGGATTTGGATATTATATCACACCAAGTACAATTTTTATTCCAAGACACTAATAGTCACTAGTAAATGGGATGAAATTAAAAGTTAGGTAATTATTATTATCACTTACCTGCTTATCAACATCTATTTCACCCAAATAACGCCCGATAAAATCATCTTGACAGGTGACTTACAGTTTGTAGACGACACTTCACGCTGTTCTGCATGAGAAAAAACAGTGTCTAAATTATGCTTTTCCCCTAGATTCTTCGAATGAACCTGTGTGGCTCAAATTTGTTGCAACTCACTTGAACATCGATTTCGGTGTATATTAGAGGATCGGCGATTTTCTGTGTGTCCAGATGAGCAGCTGCGTTCATATAAATAAATGCAAGACTAAAAACTCAGAAATTCTCATTGTGAGACCAATGAAATTGGAAAACCAGTGTTTTTCTGTGAGTTCTTAAAGTTTAGTAAACGCACGCTTTGAGAATAGTTTCTACACGGAGAGAAAGTTAAAGAGATTGATTCACGGAAGCGCGTGATTTTATAGCTACATGTTTCACATAATTTAAAGTCTCCGAATCAATGGTTTAAAAGTATAGAATTCGAGACATGAGAACAAAGGGACGTGGCCTAATGACTGATACTTTCAGACCTATGCTTTAAAAGCAAGGGTTTTCAGATCTGAGTTCTCGCGTCAATTCGTAATAAGATCAAGGAATAGTGCCGTGGATTAATTTCCTGAAATTTCTCTCCATGTACGTGTTGTTATTAAAATTAAACAGCTGCTATGACTTTTTACTTTGGCAAGTTATACATATTTTTCTATGAATCCTAAAATCATGGTAATTTTCTAAGCACAGTTTTTCCATTAAAAATTTAA
>NC_046664.1:120595101-120605347 GCF_010883055.1 Belonocnema kinseyi
ATCTTGGAATTCGGTAGCAAACGTATTAAAATTAAAAGAATTAGTAAGATGTATAATATATTCTTATAGTTTGCATTGGGGAAGCAAATCATAATCCCCTTAGACCCTTGCAATTCAAACTATAAAGAGATGTCACACATATAATACTAACATTCTAAAAACTTTGTAATTAATTTTAGCCGAACCTTCAAAAATATTATTTATGCTAATTTTCATGAAACTGTAGCTCAAACAAGAACTATATTTTTTTAAATTTTAGGCGAGACTGAAAGCTTAATGCACGCATTTTCCATTGAGAAACGAGCGCAAAGTGCGAGATCCAACAGGTACGTGCTCTAGGCGCGCTCAAACTTGCAATTGTCCATTTTTCAATATTGTGATAAGTAATAATGACAACGCTGATTTATTTTCTCGAAATACTTATATTTTTTTATTATGTAACATATGATTTTGCAATTTGTATATAAAAAAGGAACTTTTCAGAAAATTCTAGGACTTTAATCAGTATATAGTATGTAAGTGTAATAAGTATCTATTTTCACTAAGTAAATGTACCTATAATTAATTAATTTTGTTGAAGAACTTCCTCAACACTACATATAACTATAAGTTTTAATGATGCTACATTAAAATAAAATATGTTGTTATATTAATCTAACATGATGAGAATGTAAGATTTCAATTAAAACTGAACACTAAAGGACTTCCTATACGTCAAAAAAACTTCAAGTGGAAATAAAATTTTATAAAAAATCGTCTGAGTTATACTATTCACTAGGTCTTGTGTGAAATATGAAATACCACTACCATAAAATCGGTAAAGTGGTCTTTTTCAGGACAATGATGAGTCCCTTACTAAGATTGCCTGAAAAACTATAATATACAGGACACATTACGGTTTGATTTAGGAAATTCTGCTACATTAAAAGAATCAAATTTCTTTAATGAAATACTTTTGAGGACTGCCCTGCCGATAGAAATCTCAGAGTATATGCTAAAGATTTTCAAGGCTCTGAGAAGCTCTGAGAAATTCTGCGCAGGCACTCAGATATATTTAAAGGTCCAGGTAGCTCGTTTAAATGTTTAAAGGCTTTAAAATGTCCTTTGCGCAATTGAAATAAAAATTCGATCATAAATAACAAGCAGAGAGGCTATATCAATAGAGTAGCCGACACTCAGGGGTCCTTTGTTGAGCCTTCGGATTAAAGTTTAGAAATAGATTTTTTTCAATTTCATAGTTAGCAGTCTAAAACATAATAACATTTTTTAATTCAACTGTGAAATTGTATATCAGTATATAAGTTACAATTATTAATAAGTATAATGAGAAAATTCATCAATTAAAAACAAAGTGTTAATAATTTGAAGAAAAATTTTAAAAAGGAGAGTCAGATTAGCGACGGCCACCTACTGCAAATAACTCTACCCGCCTGGTACGTGACGAATACAAAAGGAACATTATATTACCGTCGCCTCACTCTTAAAAGGACCACTAAAAGGACCTTGAAAAGGAGCCAAATCTCTCAAAATATCTCAAAGACTAAATCATTCAAATCGAACCTTAAAATAGTCTCAAACCAGCCAGGCTTTTTCCATTGAAAATACTCTGTGATCTCTATCAGTAGGGTGCGCGTGCACGCTGGCGAATTTCAGTTTGCGCATCTCATCCTAGGCGCACAACGACTTTTCGTCAGTGTTTCTCGTTGCTGCCAGGCGGTAAAGTCGCCATTACTGTTCTCGTCATTACTGTTTTTGTCAAACGTCCACGTTTTGAGAACCCCTGAATTCGAAAAACAGGTTTTTACGAATGTGTCGGTCCCCCAGTGAATGGTTTTTTTTTATTAGCACGACAACTTTCGAAAGAATTGACTGATTGAAATGAAGGCCAAGTTCATATACCCTTATATATGATATATTCATATATGAATATGTATTCATATATTCTGTACAGACAACTTTATAAAATAGTTTTTTCTTACTCAGGAAATCTCAAAACGTGGAGATTTGATGAAAACCGACCATGTCAGATTTTACACAAAACCAATACAATAATCTTGTCACTCATATTTGAAGTTTGTTTAGGCACACCGTGATCCTTTATAACATTCTGAGGACGTCGATAGGTTGTCCTCAGGACATCCTTTATAACATCCTCTGGACGTCCGCAAGTTGTCCTCAGGACACCCTTGATAAAATCCTGAGGACGTCCGTAGGTTGTCCTCAGGACATCCTTGGTAACATCCTAAGGACGTCCGTAGGTTGTCCTATGAACGTCCTTAGGATGTTACCAAGGACGTCCTGAGGACAACCTACAGACTCCTGAGGATGTTATCCAGGGTGTCCTGAGGACAACCTACGGACGTACTCAGAGTGTTATAAAGGATCACGGTGTGCCTAAACGAAGTTTAAATGGTGGTGACAAGATTATTGTATTGGTGTTGTGTAAAATCTGACATGGCCGGTTTGTGCTTTGGCACACCTTTTCAGGACCCAAAAAGAAAGAACAAGTTTGTTAACCAGCCATTTTGTATAAAAACTAAATGACTGAGCACATTTTTAAAACTTTCGAAACCATGTTTATCCCAGATTTCGAAATTCTATTTACGGTTGTCCATAGTACTTTGAAACACGAACTATTTATTCATGTGAATTTTTTCAATAAACTCAAGATTGTCAGAGATATAACATTTTCAAAATCGTAAAAAACAAACGAAAATTAACATTTTAAGCTAAACAACGCATGATATGAAAAAAAGTCAGGAGTAAATAAATGTTCCTTTCGGGGAGCCTTAAAATTTTATCATAACAAATTTTTTTTAGCATAACAACTTTTGAAAATTCTATTCATGGTTTCCGTAGTGCTCAGAAACACGAACAATTTATCTCAACGACTTTTTTCAATAAAAGCAAAATTATTAAAGTTATATCATTTTCCAACCCCCAAAAAGCAAACGATAATTAAGATTTTGAGTCAAGTAACGCACGACATGAAAATAGTCGGTAGAAAAGAATGTTGCTTTTTTAAAGCCCTACAATAATATTCTGTCTCGACATTGAATTTCATGCTCTTAATGGCTCACATTATACTCACAATGTCGTAGGACATATAAAGACGTTTTTAGGATGTCCTTTTGATGTGCTGGTGCCCACAGGGAGGTCTTTCACTTTTTAGCTTGAAAAAATAATCATGTCTCTTATAGCTCTTTTTGAGTCGTCTTCAGGAACAGCCCTGCTGACATCTTTGGGACATCTTTAGGACAGACATAGCACGTTTTTAGGACGTCCTTAAGTTGTTTTTATAACGACCCTGGGACTAAGACGCCAATGTCCAAGAATATTCCAGGACATTTAAAGACGTCCTAAGGACGTATCTAGGATGTTCCGGTGCCCACTGGGTAGGATTGATATCTTCCTTCTGCGCAAATTGATTTCTAGCAGAGATAGCTGCGTCACATGCTTAGGAAGCAAACATTTTCTCTTTGAAGTAACAATATCACCAGTAATTGCAAATAATCTTTCGCTTTGCACTGATGAGGCTTGTACAGCCAAATATCGAGACGCTGCTTTCGCTACGAGTGGAAATCTTTCTTTACTTCTTTTCCACCACGTGTGTTCCGAGTCCTAATATAATATTCACAGACTGCATAAGTGCACATTATAGCACTCCTTCTGTTCTGTTTCTTTAAAAGTTGCCGTTTTTTTATTCGCTATTTTGATTGAAACTTTCAAATTTTTCTTTAATCACGAACCATAATAATTAATAATATCCGCAAAGAACCATGTGCAAAGATTAGAAAAAAAGATTAAAATTTTTGAAATTTAAGCTGACACGAAATTTTTATTTTTCCACCATCCGGGCAATTGAAAGTGTACAAAGAAAAATATTAACTAACTGTTGATGACACGAAATTTTTGACTTTTGCACTAGCCGGGTAACCTAGAGGATACAAAAAAATATTAACTGTAGAAACAGAAAAAACAGCGTACAAACGTTAGTAAAAAGAAGAATTTTAAAATTTAAATTTTGGAGGGATAGCACTAAATTCGTATTTTCCCCTAGTCGGGCAACCAAGGGTGTACAAACGTTAATATGAAATGTGCAGAGAGTGAAAGCGATGTATAAACGTATGCAAAAAGAAAAACCGAAAAATTATAATTTCTGAGGATGCGCCGCAATTTGTATTTCCCCCTAGCTGGGCAACCAAAAGGGTACAAACGATAATATTAAATGTAAAATCAGTATACACGACGTACAAACGTATGTAAAAAGAAAATTTGAAAAATGTGAAATTCGAGGGTAAACTTCACGGGGGTGTTTTCATAGTATTGAAAAGCTTACTCTTTCTTTTCACTGAGTTGTTAAAAAATAAACTTTTGAAAATCCCATTTCATATTCAATCCAATTATCTAGAGTTTAATGTTGCAATAAAAATAAGTGAAGCAAATTATCTATTTATATCACTTTTTTGATAATTAAATAATTTGAAAAAAAACGTTTAAACCGGGAACTTTGTTTTGGCTGGTTAATAAATAATCAAAGCTAGGGACCTTTTTAGCCTTTGCCATTCAATTTGTACAATTAAAGTTTGTAAATTTAAGACTTTAAAATTCTGAATGTTTTATTTCAAGATAATGTTTGTTTTGAAACCCTTAAATTAAAACTTATTGAAATTAGAAGACTTCCATTTTCAAACGTGTTCATTATTAGACGATTGAATAAAGAGTTTTTCAATGGCAAACTTTTTAAGTTTTAATCTGGAAGTGTTGAAAACTTTTTAATTCAGAAGAGTTTAATTTTGCATGTTTTTGGTTCTCGATTAGTTTTGAATACTTTAAATAATGAAATCTGGAGCTTTAATAGCTTAAACACAAATTTAAACTAAGGATGTGAATGGTAAGGCCCAATACTAACAAGTTCGACTTTCTAACAAATAATTAGGAAACAATAATATTTTATTAATTTTCAATATTCAAATTATATTAGGAAGGAAACTTATACTATCATTATAATTTATGATGATAAGTTATTGTAAATTTGTTCTTAAATTGTTTTCAAAATGCCGAACAGCTGCAATTAAAAAGAAAATGTCATCTGTAAATAACTTTTAGTTAAAATCAATTAAAATCGGTTCTACTTTTCTTTTTATAATATTGAACAAAAATATTATAGGATGGAATTAATAAAAATGTAATTTAATGATGTAAAACTTATTGAAAAATACTGTAGAAAACATTCTACAAATTTTAACATGAATAGCATATAAGGAATTATTATTACTAGTTACTTTTTATCGCATAAGAAATTATTAAATATCAATTAAAAATTAATGATTTGGATCATCAATCTGCATTCTATATGCATTGGTTTATATTTTGGAATCGTAATTATGAATTAGAAACTTAAAATGCCTTTTGTCAGTCGCATATTGTATTTTCGACATTCAAACGACGAGCCATTTGAATCGAGAAAACCAAGGGTCGGCTCGAATTGAAAAATTCGAACCGACGAAAGCACGCGTCGAATTTCGGTTTTTAACATTCGAGAGAGGATCGGATTGAATCGAAAAATTCGAACCGACAATAGTATGCGCCGAAGTTCGGTTTTGGAAATTCGAGCGACGGGCCGATCGAATTGAAAAATTCGAACCGACGACAGTGGGCGTCGAATTTCGGTTTTCAACATTCGAGCGAGGTTCCGATCGAATCGAAAAATTCGAACCAAAAGTGGCACGGATCGAATTCAGTTTTTCGGCAATCGAAGCGCGTACAACGTCTGTTGAAACTTGGATCGAATTTTTCTGCACACGTATATTGACTTTCAATTCCAAAATAAAAATTTTAAACAACAAGCCAATTTTCTTCGAAATAGTTGGATTTCCAACTCAACATTTCAATTTTCAACTGAAAAGGGGGACTTTTTAAAGTAAAATTGTTGAATTTTCAATCAAACAGTTGGATCCTTTTTATTTTTTATTGTTAAAATTTCTAATAAAACAGATGAATTTTGAAATTAAAGGTACAAGTTTTCAACAAAAAAAAATTAATTTTTACCTCAAAAAGAATTTAGTTGACTTTTTAACACCAAAAAAGGAATTAACAAAGTAGTTAACTTTCTACAAAATAGTTGAATTTATAACCGAAAGAATGACTTTTTAACAAAATTGATCAACTTTTAACCACACAGTTTTTTTTTTTAATTTATACTAAAACAGATAAATTTTCAAATAAAAAATAGAAATTTTAAACAACAAAAGAAGTAAAATTTGTACCTAAAAAAGAATTTTGTTGACTTTCCAACACCACAATATGAATTTTAAAGTAGTCAATTTTCTACAAAATGGTTGAATTTATAATCGATAGGATGACTTTTCAACAAAATTATTGAATTTTTACCGCACAGTTTTATTTTATATTTTTTCTCTCGAAATTTCTACTAAAACAGATGACTTTTCAAATAAAAAATAGAAATTTCAAGAAAAAGTTGAATTTTTACGCCAAAAACGTCTCAGTTGACATCTCAACACTACAATATGAATTTTAAACTAGTTAATTTTCTACAAGATAGTTGAATTTATAACCGTAAGGATGACTTTTTTAACGTAATTGTTGAACTTCCAACCCAAAAGCTGGATCCTTTTTATTTTTAGTTGTTAGAATTTCTATCAAAACAGATGAATTTTCAAAGCAAAAATAAAAATTCAAAAAAAAATCTACCTAAAAAATAATTTAGTTGACTTTTTAACACCACAAAATGAATCTACATGTAGTGAATTTTCTACAAAATAGTTGAATTTATAACCGAAAGGATGAACTTTTAACAAAATTGTGGAATTTTTAACCACACCATTTAATTTTGTTATTTGATTTTTTTTCGAATTTCCTTCTGAAACAGATGAATTTTCGAATAAAAAATAGAAGACCCCTTCTGGGACACTTTAAATGTTACAATAAATATTTGAACAAACTATTACGGAGATAAATTATTTGGTCTATGCTCAGAAAGGGGTCTGTTTATTACAAATACTTGGTTTAGGCATAAAATTATCCACATGTACACCTAGTCTAAAGGAAATAGCCGCAGTATAATTGACTTTGTTGTTGCGGATGAAAGACTAAGAGAGTTAATCAAAGATACAAGGGTCATGAGTGGTCCGGAATGCAATACTGATCATTACCTTCTGTTCTCAAAAATTAACTTAGGTTGGGAATGCAGAAAAAAGAGAAAAAAGAAAACAAAACAAACGCGAATCAAAATTGAGAACCTAAAGAAACCGGATGTGCGAACAGATTTCCAAAATAAGATAATCAAAAGTATAGATAGGGCAAAATGGGAGGACCGTATAAAAGACAAAGATATACAGGGCGCCTGGACAATGTTACGGGATATCCTTGTTAGATGTACGATCCAAGTGTGTGGTACCGCAGTTGTAGGAAGAATGTCTGGTGATGCGTGGTGGAATGATGAAATTCAGGCTGCCCAAAAAGCAATGAGAGAAGCGTACAGGAGAACCTTGAACATCGCAGGTCTTAGCAATGAGGAAAGAAATTGACGTAGAAATGATTATAGACGCGAAAACAGGATACTTAAAAAATTAGTTAAAGAAAGTTAAAATACAATTAGAGCAGAAGAAGAGATAAAAATACAAAATGACTTTGAAGGAAGCAGGAAACTACTTTAAAAAAAATCGAAAGGCAACAAAAGTACAGAAATTGTCAACATGAGAAATAGTAGGGGGGAAATGGTATATGATTCAGACAGAATACTAGAGGCTTTCCGATACTATTTTAGGAGACAATTCGGAGATGAAGCTTTAGGACAAGAGAAAGGGAGATAAAAGCGACTGCAATATTTACAGAGGGATTAGCTTATTAAGTACCGTCAGTAAAATATACTCAAAAATAATTATTCGTAGCGTAATGAAAATAACAGAAGCAAAGATTTGGGAAGTCCAAAGTGGGTTAATGCCACGAAGGTCATGTACGGATAAAATATTTAGCTTAAGGCAAATAACAGAAAAAAGTTTGAGAGTAGGAAAAAAAGTTTTCTGTGCATTTGTTGACCTAGAAAAACCTTTTGACAAGGTAGATCGAAGTAAACTTTGGGAAGTCCTGTAAGAGTATGGACTCAATGGATGGCTCTTGCAAGTTATAAGCACAATATATAGAGGTAGCAAAGCTAGTGTAATGGTGAATGGGAAATTGAGTGACTGTTTCGATATTATTTAAGGAGTAAGACAAGGATACGTTATGTCTTCATGGTTAATTATATTATTTATGGACAAGTGTTTAAGAATGGCTCTTTTCGACAAAGAGGGCGTGAATCTCGAAACAGTAAGGGTACGTGGGTTAGCATTCGCAGATGATAAGGTTGTTATGGCAGAGTTAATCGAAGACTTACAAAGAATGTTGAATAAACTAGATGCAAGAATTAAGAGAAAGGGCCTCAAAATTAAGGCAAATAAAACAAAAACTATGATGTTCGAAGGAAAGAGTGAGAAAACACCATGCAATATTTCATTAAAGGATGAGATAATTGAACGTGTTGATAAGTTCGTATACCTTGATAGCTTATTTACTAGGAACGGAAAGACAGATGAGGAATTAGATAGACGCATAAACGAAGGTAAGAAGGTTATTGATAGAGCAGGTCCCCTTACGAGAAGAAAAAATATATTAAATCAAGTTAAATGACAATACATAATGCTATATTTGTACCTACTGTTCTATGCGGTAGCGAGACATCGACTTATCAAGAAAAAGACAAGAGAAAACTTAACGCAATTGACATGAGATTCATGCGCATAATATGGGGGAAAACTCTAATGGACAAAGTAAGTAACGAGATAATTTAAAAAAAATGTGCTGCAGAAGAGACGCTAGTAGACACATGGAAAGAATGGTTAGAATGCGTGAATGAGACCCTACTTAGAGGAGACATAAGAAGTCACAGAAACACGAGAGCCTGCATGAAAAAATGCATGGACATAAAAGAAGCTAGAGAAGTATGCCAGGACAGGAAAGTATGGCGGTAAATGGTTCTCGTAATAAAAAGAGTTTCAGTAGAGTGAATGACGCCTGAAACAAAAGACCTTGACCACTAATGGACCCAAGTGGGGAACCTTACATAACGACATTGTGAGGATCTTCACTTATTGATCGGCAACCTGGGTCGGAACAGTATTGCGGAACGAACGTGTTATTTACATAAATAACACAAACATTCTGGATCAATCTGAAAATTCTTTATCCCTTCAACACATTACTCCTTTCCCCACTGAGTAAGTCACGCTTACCCCGAAAGGCAAATGGCTTGATGGTGTAAAAAAAAATATAATTGTGAACAAAAGAAAAGTTTAATTTTTATCTAAAAAAGAATCAGGTTGACTTTTCATCGCCACAAAATGAATTTAAAAGTAGTTAATTTTCTACAAAATAGTTGAATTTATAACCGAAAGGATGACTTTTTAGCAAAATTGTCAAATTTTTAACCAGACTGTTCGATTTTTTTATCTGATTTTTTCCAAATTTCTACTCAAACAGATGAATTTTGAAATCAGGAGTATAAATTTTTAAAAAAGTTGAATTCTCACCCGAAAAAGATTTTAGTTGACTTTTCAATTACAAAATATAAATTTTAAACAATAAGCTAATTTTTAATAAGATAGTGGAATTTCCAACTCTACAGTTTAATTTTCAACCGAAAAAGGGGACTTTTTAACAAAATTGTTGAATTTTCAACCAAAAAGTTGAATCCTTTTAATTTTTTCTTGTTCGAATTTCTTCTAAAATAGATGAATTTTCAAATCAAAAATAGAAAGTTAAAAAAAAAAGTTAAATTTTTACCTGAACAAGATCGTATTTGAATTTCAATGCTAAAATATAAATTTTAAACAACAAACTAATTTTCTACGAAATAGTTGAATTTCAAACTCAACATTTGAATTTTCAACCGAAAAGGGGGACTTTTTAATAAAATTGTTAAATTTGAAACAAAAATTCGGATCCTTTTTATTTATTTTTTGTTAGAATTTCTACTTAAATAGATGAATTTTAAAATCAAAAATAGAAATTTTCAAAAACAAAAAAAGTAAAATTTTTATCTAAAAAAGAATGCTGTTGACTTTCCAGCAGCACAATATGAATTTTAAAGTACGAGGGTAGTTCAATAAGTCCTTAGAATGAAGTATAAAAACAATTTTTTTTGGGTAAATTTTTTTTTATTTTTCAACATAATCTCCTTGGAGCT
>NC_046664.1:120605447-120609202 GCF_010883055.1 Belonocnema kinseyi
ATATCTAGTTGGGAGTGGTGCTGACTGAAAACAGATGATTTGGAGCGATTCGCGCGCCATCTGTTGGTCATTCTAAGGACTTATTGAACTACCCTCGTAGTTAATTTTTCACAAAATAGTTGCATTTATAACCGAAAGGATGACTTGTTAACAAAATTGTTGAATTTTGAACCGCACAGTTTTATTTTTTTATTTTTTCTCTTGAAATTTCTACTAAAACAGATTACTTTTCAAATAAAACATATAAATTTCAAGAAAAAGTTAAAGTTTTGCCCAGAACAGACTTCAGTTGACATTTCAACACCACAATATGAATTATAAACGAGTTAATTTTTTTACGAAATAGTTGAATTCCCCACTCAAAAGTTGAGTTTTCAACCGAAAACTAGGACTTTTAAAACATAATTGTTGAATTTTCAATCGAATAGTTGGATCTTTTTAAATTTTTTCTCTTGAAATTTTTACTAAAACAGATGAATTTTCAAATCAAAAATAGAAATTCGAAAAAAGTTGAATTTTTAGCCAAAGCAGATTTTAGTTGACTTTTTAATTCCAAAATAGAAATGTTAAACAACTAGCTAATTTTCCACGAAATTGTTGTACTTATCCAAAAAAAAACAGTTAGATGTTTGTCACAGGCAATTAATAGGTAAGGACCAAAACCTTAAACTTCTAATATTTCTAACCTAGAATCTTCTATAAACGGAATGAAACAGTTTCAAGTTCTAATTCGAAAGTCACAGATTTATTTTGCTTGACAGTAATTGAAAGTCATGGAAAGTCCCTGATTTTCTCAAGATTTTTTTAATGTCTCTCAGATGTCACTTTTCGCTTAAATAAATATAATATGAAACAGAATTTACTTCTTATTTTTTCTTCGACAAGTCTATCATTTTCGAGAATCGATGTATCAATTGGAATAGCTAAAAACCCACGACGACCTTTCACGCGTTCAACACGTAGGAATTCTTTATCTTCTTGATATGAGAGATCTTCTAGGGCCCTTACATGCGCAATGTCGAACAAGTAATTCGCGATCGTCTTTAAAATCTGGCTCTTTAAAGAAGGAAGCTTTAGTCTTAGTTTTTGGCTTTGAATTCATGTTCAATTTGAACCACTTTTCATTTAAATTCTCTAATCTCTTTACAATCTCTCTTTTCTTCCCAACTGGAATGCCAGCTTCGTTTCAAAATGCAATACACTTATTAAGCAGTATGCGTAGAATTGTTACGCTTCGTTTGTTTTAAGAGCGTTTCACGATGAAAAAACACTTGTAGAACCTCTTTTTTGGAAGGTAACTTTCGATTGCAGAAATGTTCACTTGGGTCCCCTACAAAATGAATTTCCGTATTTTGCCGCGTTTTCACTATAACTGAGAGCCATGCACTTCTTCAATTGTGCTTCGAACTGTTCATTTATATAGTTTACGAATTACTGAAGCCAACTGCCAAATCTCTTGCAACTGACCGTAGTGACCAATAAGCTATGTAATAAGGTCAGGTATGAAGGACGGAAGGACAAACTTTCTTATTTCGAAATTATCTACTGAAGAACTTAACTTGGTCACAATCGTGTACTCAGAAGAAAAAAGGTATCAGGTATAAGCACCTATGCGTAAAGGGATGCGCTCGTGCAGAAAGGACGTTACTCTTTAACAGGATAAGTCACTGATTTAAATGGCAGAATTATAACACTAAAATTGGCGTCCGGGTTAAAGCTCAGGGCTTCCTGAAGGTCCTGTTTAAAATTTTCTATTTTAATTCGCAAATCAAGAGAAAACTTCAAAACACTTTACAAAGTTGTAAAAATCATTTTATTAAGAAATAATGCAATGTGCACTAATTTGTTTCCACAAGAGAACGATTTGACATCGACGCCCGTTGACATTTTTCCACTGTGATTTTTTAGGCCACCCTAATATATATATACATTTAGATTAATAGGATCAGTATTTATTAGATTAGTATGTTTAAAACAATTAGATATAAAAATATTAGTTGCATATTCATCTGTTGTTCATATGGGAATAATACTTTCTAGATTAATAAGATTAAATTATTGAGGATATATTGGAAGATTAATTATAATAATTAGACATGGATTATGTTTTTCAAATTTATTTTGTTTAGTAAATTGTATTTTATTTTAAATTCGGTTCGGTTTTGATTCCTCTAGAATCAACCTGAAGGGCCTCTGACAAAGCCACCGAACGCGTCCTCGGGTTGCGGATAGAGGGTACCTGTACCAAGGGTTTCTGCTGAATATGGTTACAAAAATAAATAGGAAGTCGCGGACATTTGTCCAGGGGTGGTCCTGAAGGAACTAACCCCCCAGCGGAGGTGTGAAAACCGTGCCGAAAGCTGAATAGCACCTTGCATGCGGGGCTCTACAAGGATGGACGAACCCCTTCCCCTAGCTTCTCGTGGGAACAACAATGACAACACCAAACATAGTTGTAGTAAGTGCGGTTCAAAACAACAGAACGAGCAGGGCTCCCGACAATGGGACGGCCAACAATGCCGACCAATCTGGAGCTGGAGAAGCCAATGAAAATGGATTCAATGCGATGGATCGGCGGGATCTCGCGACCTTTGGGTGGACGCAGCAACTGAATTATGACCTACTAGAGTGCTACGATGCGAGTGTGGCCCGTGAACGGGATTACATGGCACGGCTGCATGCTCTGTGGTGCGAGAAATACCCGAAGCTGACACACTTTTCGCAGCAACGTCTGCGAAACCATGCTGAACAACTCCGTAAAAGGGGCTATGTAAGCGGAACGCCTACTCCACCACAGCTAGAACAAGCCGGCAACAAAGAAAGAGAGGCGACACTAAGACCAACCGCGGGCAGGCATCCAATAGATTAAGAGCGATGCTTTACGACCCGGAGAAACATCAACACCAAGGTTTCTCTCAAGCCTAAAGATCTAGCTGAAATCGATCACGAGCTTCGTGGACAATTTTCCGGGTAATCCGACCTCTGGGCTATTAATTATTGTGTGTATAATGCAGCGAGAGCTTTGGCCGATGCGAACCGTAAAACAAAACCAACGGCTGATCATAAGACCAAAAGACGAATGCATCAACTTGCCATAAATATAGGCTGGGCAAGACAGTACGCGTCCCGCATTCAGTGTGTGATTGACTATATAACATCTGGCAGGAATTTTACCGCCGATGTTCGAAAGTTCGCGCGCGAACTCCGGACCCGTTATCACACACTTAACAAGTCAAAGCTGCTGACCATCAGGCAGCATATTGTTCAGAGAATACGGATACTATCTGACGCTAAGAGAAGTCCAGAGCGGAAGGAGAGGTGGGTCAGAGAGAATCAGCAGTTTCTCTCTGACCCATCTCGACTCTTCCAAGACCCTCCAGTTACATTCAACACCCACCCAAACCAGAGGAGGTCGAAGTATTTTGGAGAGAATTCTACGAAGTTCAGCATAGACTAGACGAAGACTCAGAAAATATAAATAGCTTCAAGGAGTTATGTGTTGCCCTCATAACACCTGATAAAGAATGCCCATCCATCACTACCGAGGAGTTGAAAAACGTATTAAGAGGGATGAAGAACTATTCCGCACCGGGGCCAGATTGTATAAAAACCTTCTGGTGGAAGAAGTTTTCTTCAACGCATCAGCATTTAGTCCGTATTTTCACCTCATATTTGAAGTCGGAAGAGCCGATTCCAGAGTGGTTGGTGGAAGGGCGCACAATACTCCTGCCGAAAATAAGCAACTTAGCTGACCC
>NC_046664.1:120609302-120637707 GCF_010883055.1 Belonocnema kinseyi
TTGTCGGACGATATACTAAGGAAATTATAATGAAATTTGGGTTAGACAAATGCGCCAAGGTTTATTTGAAGCGAGGAAAACTTAATGGCATCCCTGAAGATCTTGAGCTCGTTGATAGAAGCGCCATGCGACACCTTTGTGCTGGAGATACTTATACATACCTGGGCGTGCCACAGAACCGCATTCAGGATGTGACATCTATAAGGGATACTCTCCGAAGCAGATACAAACGTCTCATTCGACAGATTTGGTATTCCGAACTGTCGGCGAGGAACAAAGTATCTGCAACGAACATGCTTGCCGTCCCGGTACTACTTTATTCATTTGGAGTAGTTCCATGGACGAAGAACGAGCTCAGATCTCTTGATATCGGGACAAGAAAGGTTATGCACGTGAACAAAAGCATGCATCTTAATTCTTCCGTTTCGCGACTGTACATCTCACGCCGTCAAGGGGCTCGCGGAATATTGAGTCTTGAATGTCTTCACGACAGGATTATTCTGGGTACAGCACATAGAGTTGCAAATGGAAGAGACCCTCTTCTTAAAATGGTCAGGAATCACGAAGAAGTGGGCAAAGGAGCATTTTTGTACAAAGCAGCGGAGGAGGCTGCTGAAATACTCGGACTTGACTTCAGTATAGGGGTGAGCAAAATGCATCAAATCTTATGTATCTCGAGTACTCACTTCTGAAAGCCCAGATTAAGAAAGCACAAGAGAAAAACTTTCGTGAACAGCTCCTCGATAAGAGGATGCACGGTATCTGCCGCAGAAATGTGAAGGATCAGTCAATGTCTTGTGAGCTAACGTTTGCTTTCCTTAAATCGCCCAGATTGAACTCCAGTACAGAGGGTTTCTTTTTTGCATGCCAAGACGGTGTCATTTCCACCTTAACATACCGTCGCCACATTTTGAGCCAAGACATTCCTGATGATAGCTGCAGGGCGTGCCATACACACCCCGAGCATTTAGCTCACATACTATCTAGTTGTCCAATTTACGCGGGAACGACCTACATTCAAAGGCACAATGCGGCAATAAGAGCGCTTATTTACCATCTCTGTTACTCCTACGGCATTCACCTTAATATCGCTCCTCTAAATGCTCCTAGGGAAATTGAGTCAATTGTCGAGAATGGGAAGTGCCGCATATACTGGAACTTTATATTCTTTACAATTGTTTCTGTTGCTCACTCGAGGCCTGACATGGTTCTTCTTGACTTCAAGAAGCGAACCATGTTCGTTATCGAATTTCCGGCACCAGCTGATAAAAACATCATAGCCAAGGAGAATGAAAACAAAGAGAGGTATCGAGACCTTATAAGGTAGTTGCAACGATTGTACCCGGAATATTCTGTTAAACCGATCGTCCTTATCATCGGCGCTCTTGGAGGTGCCAAGCTTTCACTTGCTAATGGCCGAAAAAGCATCCCTGCGTGTCAACAATATGCTAGAACGCTTGCGGGAAAAATGCAGAAGACGGTTGTCCTTGGGTCACTCCGTGTTCTTAGGGTGCACGAGGCTTTTGCTGGATCGTCGTTTTGATTCCTTTAGAGACTGTAACCACCTATCTCACGGTTATGAGACGTGGTTGTGGCTGAAATTTTACCGCGATTTCGCTGGAAGCGGGTGCAATTTTTCATATTAGCACCCGCTCCCGGCGAAATCCTGCGGGTGTCCTTATGACAAATTTGTAATTATATATATATAGTTAGAATAAAGTATGTATTTTTCTATAACATTTCCATATTCATTTAGAAAATATCAATTAATTGTTAATTAGTTGTAAAAAACGGATGAATAAACAAGAAACTGCACTTTTTTATGTTTTTAAAATGAAACTTGCATTTACTCTTCAGAATCGTTTCAATGTGTATAAAAATCTATTGTTCACAAATATTTTGTGTGAAATAAAAGTTGATATATCAAAAAATGTTTATTTTTTATTTCTTAATAGGATGATGATAGTATAGACTCTGTCACTAATGAGGTTGTTTCAGGAAATCTATGCTGCGAAAGAATAGATTTTGACGATGCGCCATGGAACAGTGAACAATACTTTGTACATCATCAAATCTTATGAGGACAATTTCATTTTTTTTATTGTTTTAAAAATCTGCTTCGCTCGGCTCCCAAGTTTGAGTGTTCCTATGGAGCATAACTGTTGGTCAATAAAATGCATCGACAACTGTAATTCAATGATCGTGAATTCTCGTTTGTTAAAGCGGCGATCTAAACATTTTTTGATATTTCAAGCTCGCACCGATATCTTCCTTCTCTTCACTGCTTCTCCTCTCTCCTCTCTCCTCTCTTCCCTTTGATAAAAGCCTCAATCGATCCTATGCTTTTTGCTCTTAATCTCTCCTTCTGTATAGTTTTCTTATACTTTCCTCTTGCCTTCCTTTCTTTGATCTCCTCTTTCGGTGTACTAAACACTTCCTGCTCTAAATCTGTTTTTTCCGCGATAATACGCGGTCTGTTACCTGTCTCGCCCAGGCTGTGGTCACTAATATAGGCAACCGTGAAGACACATACTTTGATCATGTTTTGCGGACTCGTTAGATGGCTCTGTAGGACTTTCCCCCGCTACACGTCGCTCAAGGGCCGAAGATTGATCTCTCTTACTCCTTCGTTGTTTTCCGAACATCAGCACATGTAAAACCTAACCCATTAAGAACTGTATGAGAGCTGATATCTAATTTGTTGTCATCATTTTAGACCTGGGGAACATCGTTGCAGTACACAACTGAAAACTAAAAGAGGGAGCGGTACCATCTGTATTATTACTATAAAAACAGAGTAATATTTTAATAAAGGAACCTGCCGATAAAAAAATTGATGTTGAAAATGATTACAAAATTTAAATGAAAACTCCTTTCAAACATACTTCCATAATCTTTCGTGTTTCCTGAGAACACGTCTTTTTGAAGAAAGCAATAGAAAAACAAGCAGAAATATTTAAATAATTATCCTGGTAATTATTTATGTATTTTTATTTGTTTTGCTATTGGTTGTTTCAATTTATTAAGTTTTTTAATTACATTATCTACAAATTATCTGGATATGACCTCAAGCATCTATTATCTTATCTTAAAAACCTGAGGGCTCGTTTGATGGCATCACCGTCGATTAGAGGTCTGCACTGCTAAAGCATTGAGTGACCACAGCCTCGTTTCGCCTTTCTTCGTCCCTGCCCAACCCTGCTACTGCCATCCTGCTCAACCCAGTCCTCCAAACCTGTCACAAATCTCCAAACAACCTAACCTCAACTTTCACATAAATCCGTCCCAATCCTTAAAAATATCTACCACCCCTTTTCAATCTCACAATCCCTCAATTAATCTCTCACATCCACACCCTTCTACACACTTTCAAAATCCACACACCTCAAATATCATTACAATATCAGAAAAACTCAGCATCGACAATTCCCACTAGTTTACAATTCCATTCCGGAAACAGAAGTCCAGTTTAACTATACCACAAACATTAAAATTTTTTACGTTTTGAAATTTTTTTGTTCTCTAAATTTCAGTCTGAAATAATTTCATTTAGAGATTTTCCAATTTAAAAACATACATTCAAATTTGGAACCCTTTCAATTTATTTATGATTATTAATTTTTTATAAATAAACTTCCAAGTTTACAATTCAAAATTTGAAGACTTCAATCTCATCGGCTTGAAAATTATTTTTATTAAATAGTTGACCATTTTTAAAAATGAAATTTTGGAACCTTTGTATTTTAAAAGATTTGAAATATTTCAGGGTTTTTAAAATATTTTAAGGAATTTTCAAGAGCTTCAAACAATTTTAAGAAATTTTAAAAGATTTTTAAGGATTTTAAATATTTGAGTATGTTTTAAAAGATGTCAAAGAACCTTTAGTTCATTTTTATAATTCAAAGGAATTTCAAAGAATTAAAAAAATGTTAAAAGAGTTATTTACAAAATTCAAAAGTACTTTAAAAGTCTTTAAAAAGAAGTTCGAGGTATGTCAAAATATTTTGAAGGAATTGCAATATTTGAGAATAATTCAAAATTTTTCAAGGAATTTCCAATTGATTACGGTAATTTCATATGAGACTTTGAAAGATTTCATATATTTTAGGATATTTTAATAGCTCCCAAGGAATTTTCAATTGCTTTGAATAATGGAGTATGAGATTTTAAAGAATAGAAAATATTTTAAGGTATTTTCAAAATTTCAAGGAAGTTTCAAGAGCTTTGAAAATTGTCAAGAGATTTCAGAAGATTTGAAATGATTTTAAATATTCGAGGATGTTTAAAAAGATGTCAATGAATTTTAAATTCATTATTGTAGTTTAGAGGAATTTCAAAGAATTAAAAAAATGTTAGAAGGTTTATTTAAACAAATTCAAAAGTACTTTAAAAATCTTTAAACGATGACAAGGTGTTTCAAACGGTTTTGAAAGTTTCGAAATACTTGAGGGTGTTTTAAAATGTTCCAAGGAATTTTCAATTTACTACAGTAATTTAATATAAGGTTTTAAATATTTTAGTTTATTTTTAAAATTGCAAGGGATTTTCAAGAGCTTTGGAAAATTGCTAGACATTCCAAAGGATTTTAAATATTTTAGGATGTTTTGAAACATTCCGAGGAATTTTCAATTCCAATAATTTAGATAAAAACAACTGTTTTCTGAAAATTTAATTATTTTGTAGAAAATTCTTTTTGTTTTTGTTTAAAAATAAACTTTTTTTAACTTACCAAAAAATTGGAGAACGTTTTTACGACATCTTTACGATGTTGCGATGACGACGTATGCCTGTATAGTAAAGTTATCTTAAACTATCTCTAACATATTTTAATGTAGCAAATATGTCTTTAACAGCATGTAGATAGGACGTCTTGCCCACTTCGTAATGATATCGTAAATATGTGGTCCATATATTTGCCCTCTGAATTTTTATACTCAGTTACTTAAATCTTTGTGCACGTATTTTACTGTGTTTCACTAGGGTATTCGATAAAAAATATATTTGTGTTTATCTTCATGAAATTTCATTATTAAAAAACGAATTAATTATTTAATAAATATTTATATATGTTCTCATAAAAAATATTAATCTTCTTCAATTATAATTACAAAACTGCGCTGTTCCTTTCTTAAGCAATGTTATTTAGAAAATACATTACGGTAGTACAATTCTTTCTTCCCGTTATTAATTGTGAAAATAATTATTTTATTATTTAATTTATGGAATTTAATGTAATAGCTTACCACAGAACATCCAAGTAACATTCGGATGGCACAATACAGATAATAAAGTTAACAATAATATTATACAGGAAATAATAAAGATCGTCTGTGTTTCTTTATTAGTGCTAGAACATGAAAGCTTAAACGTTGGTATTAAAACTGTTCAGTAACAGACCTCAATTTTTGTTTTTGATTTATTCCAGAACACATTTGTAACATGATTCTTGAACTGCGATATACACTATTACGGCACAGTTCTAGAACAAGCTTGGAGAAAATGTTACAGAACGTCTGTGATTAGTCAGTTCTAGAACAATAAAGTAACAACTGTTCTGTAACAGTTATTAATCTTTGTCTCTAATTTCTTCTAGAACACGCTTATAAAAGGGTTTCAGAACTTCAATATAACACTATTACGGCACAGTTCTAGAACAAACTTAAAACAAATATTATATAACGTACGTGATTAGTTTGTTCTAAAACAATTCCGTAGCAACTGTTACAGAACAGTTCGAGAACAGTTTTGTCAAAATTTTGTCACAGTGTTCTAGAACATTGTTACCTTTTTGTTCTCGAACAGTTCGGTCACAATTTTGTCACAGTGTTTTAGAACACTGTTACCTTTTTGTTCTAGAACAGTTCTGTCACAATCTTTTAACAATAATGGTAATTTTTCCATACAAAAGTATGAGATTTTTCCAATTCTTTTGAATATCCTATACAAGCATTGCATTATCTTCGCTGTTCACTTGGTAATTTCCCATACATGTCGAGAATCCCGTAAACTGGTATGGGAAAACTCCCAGTCATGTATGGAACTTTGAAGTGCGGCTATATAATGCACAGTTGAGTGAAAAGCGCATGTGCTGTAACTATGGCGAGTAGAGGAGAAGTAGCAGAATAAAATACAATCATGGCGTTAAGCGTCTAGTTCATAAAAGTTTGAGTACACACTAGACAACCGATTAATTCAATATATTTTAAGTACATACTTGTGAAACATTTTGGAGTTGGAGCCGTAAAACAGTTAAATATTGTAAGTGAAATAAGATTCAATGCAATTAGATATTTTTAAATGTAATGCAGCCTAAGTATAGTTCTAGATTATTTCAATGAAGAGTTGTAAGATTACAGAGAAATAATTTGATATTCGAATTTAATTGTGGAATGGGAAAAATACAAACAAGATATCGGAAAATTGGCATTTACCCATACCCAAGTATGAAAAAAATACTAATCTGGTACGGGAAAACACTCATACACGTACAACTCTTTTCCCATTCCGATGTATGAAAAAATCTCAATACGTGTATGGGTTAATTACTTCCCATACATATATGGAAAATTTACCATAGTTTTTTTTTACATTGTACATTACTTTGAGCAGAAAATTCTTTTTCAGGGTTTCCCCAGTGTCCCTTCAATAAAGAACGCGCTGTAATCGACGAAATTCAATTTCTCTTCATTTTACTGTTACTGAGAATGCAGGCTTACGATTCTGCAATACATTAACAATAAAAAATACACCACTTTCATTGTGACATCACTGACCACGGACAAAAAGAATTTTTCAAATCGCTACAGAATCGTTGAACGAGTGCAATAAAAACTCGTACATAAGAAAAATACATCGCGACGAAAATATGTAGAACCTCCTTCTTTTTGAACTCGGTTATAAATAAGGGCAATAGAGCTTCGGATCTCTTCGGTAATTATTATTTTGAAAAACATACCAAAACGTATGTCCGTTATTGAAAAGTAATTATCAAGTACTACGTTTACATTAACAGTGTTTCCTGAATATTTCTTAATTTTAGCTCTGGCATTATTTTAGATTGAAGTCAGCGGATGCTATCGAAACATTACGAAAGTGCTTACTTTTTTCTTTCCTGAAACACAGTAAATTAGAAAAAATACATTTAAGACAAAACTCATTTTAGTTAGATCAAATATTATTCCGAATAATACTTAACAATGGAGTATCTAACCGTACGAGACAAAATTAAAATGGTTCTGGTGTATGGAGAAGCTGGAAGAAATCTTGATAATGCTGTCAATCTCTACGCTCAGCTTTTACCAAAAAGAATTGTGTCATGTGCGTCCTTCTATCGTACTAAAACAAAATTTACTGCCGATGGAAGTGTTCAACCTAAGAAAAGGACCCGTACAACAACAGTCACTGGAGAAAATAATGTATCTGCTGTATTAGCTGCAGTAGCCAATAATCCTCACGTTAGTACACGAGAAATTGCTCGTGATTCCGGAATGTCTCAGGGCAGTGTTTGGAAAATTTTTAAACGTAATAAATTTTATCCGTACTATATCTCTTTACATCAAAAACTTCATGGCGTTGATTTCCAAAATCGGGTAGCTTTTTGTCAGTGGGCACGTGAACAAATACAACAAAATCCCAACTCTTTTCGTTATGTATTATTCTCTGATGAGTCGTCTTTTACGAGCCATGGAATAGTTAATCGACACAACATGCACAACTGGAGTATTGAAAATCCGAAGTGGATGCGTGAAGTCGAGCACCAGCGTTCATGAAGTGTCAACGTATGGTGTGGAATGATTGGCAAAAAACTGATCGGTCCACACATTATCGAAGGCAGCTACATGGGCCAAGATATCAACACATTTTGGAAAATGAACTGCCAACATTGCTTGAAGACTTTAGCTTAGAAATACGGCACAACATGTAGTTTAAACATGATGGTTGTCTGGCACACTATTTAATGGTAGCACGAGAGGTTCTTGATCATGATTTCAATGATCGCTGGATTGGTAGAGACGATCAGATAAATTCGCCTGCAAGATCGCCAGACCTTACTTCACCAGATCTCTTTTTGTGGGGCTATCTGAAAAACAAAGTGTGCAAAGAAGGACCAACAACACGTGAGAATCGTAAGCGTGCATTCTCAGTAACAGTAAAATAAAGAAAAATTGAATTTCGGCGATTACAGCGCCATCTATCGAGAAACGAGAACCCCAAGAGGGCGGTGTGGGGGAACCGATTTTAACATCAATGTATGTACTCTTCAGAGTGATTAAATTTTGATTCGAAATATTTTTTTTATAGAGTGCCTATTTTTCGAGATATTTGAAAGTTTCAAGTTAAAAAAATCACCTACAATTTCCTTGCAGAAGGTACGCAAACTTTTTTCTCATTTAAAGCATATGAATCGGGGATAGATGAATAAGAATAAGAGAAGAAATCGATAACAGATCATAATTAGTATACCATCAAAATGTAAACATGTAAATTTAGAGTCTAAATGGTAAAGTCGATATTAAATGAGTGAAATTAAAATATAACAATATAAATAATAAAATATGACAGTCTTTTCCGAATAAACCAGTTCACGTTATTTTTTAAGGCTTAAACATTTATATCAAATCAATATTCTTCAAATAAACTATATAAACTACTTATCGTTTATTCTAATAAAACATTCATTAGGAATAACAAATTTCATGTAGTAAAAATGTGAATTAGTGTGAACATATCAATATTATTTCGAACCTTCACAATTAGTTAAGAAAATACAGACTGCACCTCTCGTTTTATGTGAAAAATGACCTGAACCCCTAATTCACAAAAAATCATTTTTACGTCGGTGTCTGCCTATCGCCATTGTTGTCGTTGTAGTCTATAAACACGGTAACATTTGAAAGAATTATTCTACTAGATTCCCCTTTGGCACACTTTATAAGGATATGAAAAGAAAGGAACAGTTCGTTAGCCAGCTTTTCTTAAAGAAATTTATAAAAAGTTAGGGCATTTTGAAAATCTTTGAGACCACTTTTTTTAATATTTAAATTTTGTTTCGACAGCCATTTATACTAGATCAAAGTACAAACAATTTATCTCTGTTACTTTTTTGGATAAAATAAAAATTACCAAAGTTATAACATTTTTAAATCCAAAAAACAAAACGAAAATTAAAATTTGCAGCCAGAAAACGCGTGGTATAGGAAAAAGTAAGGAAGAGAAAAACGTTACTTTTTCAAGGCTCGAAAAGATTGCCTATGAAACTTTTTAAATTTTTTTAACAAAAAGCCGAAAATTTAAATTTATATTGCAAAAAAATAATTGAAAAAGCAAGACCTTTATGTCATGGAAAACAAAACAAGATACGAAAAGAGATAGATTAGCAAAAACTGTGCATCTAAAAGAAATAGGAAATTTTTCAGGAATTACTTTTTTGTAGGATAATTACTTTTTGTTTTATTTTTGTTAAATATTGAAAATAAGTATATTATATTTAACTACAACGATACAAGGTACGTGGATGAACGAGACAAAATTTATTTCGCCATAAAGATTCACAAATTTTTTACGAATATTTTTTTGATAGAAAGCGTAGTTTAAAAAAAATTTTGAAATAAGATAAAAAATAAAAAAAATATTTCAAAGCAAGTGAATAAGAATAAGACTGTTTCAGTTTCCATGCAAATTATGAATTGGCATGATATAAATGTAATAAAATGATAATTGTTTCAGCGCAGCTAAGAATAGAATTTAACGCAAAATAAGAAAAAGATAACAAAGTAATCATGATAAATACAATTTTTACTTTATTTTGAAAAATCTTAATACCCAATCCAAGGCAGAGGTAAATAAAAAATGTAGTATATTTGATGTAAAAGTGCTACGCATAATGTAGAAAATTTGACATTTTGGGCAAAGTCGAGTGCTAAAAACAAGATACGTGATGAGAATGTGTTCGCGAAAGCCGAAATTAAATGAACAAAAGAGAGTTCACAATCGCAAAATGACAGTTGTTCATTCCGTGATCTTTAATTTTGAAAGGTCTCTGCACGAATGTGGGAGAATGCAAAGATCGATCGCGAATATGCGAATGCACGAATTTGAGAAAAATACAAAGTACAAGCCCGTGGCGCGAGGTAAATACAACATCGGGCGCGGTGCCCAAGGACCAACAATCGCGCGCCCTAGGCGCGCTCGAACCGGTGAGCCGTGCGCGCAGCGCGCGATGAGAATGTTACCGAACGGCGAGTAGGTTTTTTATTTTATTTTTTGATCTTACCAAATTAGAACATTGTTTTAAAACCTTCAAAACTATTTTTCAACATTTTATGAAATGTCTTGATGTGTTTAAAACATTTTGTTTATTTTTCGCTTAAAATTCATTTTTCAAAATAAAAAACCATAAAAAATTTTCACATATATTTTAAGAATTTTTTTGTATAATCTTGTCAGACCATCTAGAGTCTAGGTGCTTTCATTTTTAAAAATTATTCAAATTTTTCCAGACTTTTTTTATATCTGCCAAATTTTAAATATTGCCTTTAAGATCTTTAAGATTCTTCTTTGAGAATTTTTTATATATTTCGAAATCTTTTTAAATAATCTCTTAAAATTAATTTTTCGAAGTAAAAAATTATTTGAATTTTTCCTAGGAATCTAAATAAATTTTCTGTGTTTTCGTGAAACCTTACAAAATTCTCAAAAAAATTAAGAAGTTTGAATTAGTTTTGAATCGTATAAAAACTTCTAAATATCTCTGAATGTTACTAAAAAATAATATAAAATCAAGTATTAATAAAAAATTGCAAAATTGTAGGAAATAATTCAATCTCTTTTGGAATCTTGCTCAATTTTTTCTTCGAATTCTTTGCAAAACAATCATTGAAAATTTTCCAATGAATCTTATGAGAACATCTTTTTCATTCTGCCGTAGCGACAATTCAGGGATAGTATTATTTCCCATTTTTAGACAATCATTTGCAACTTAAATTTTCTCTTCTATTGTTTAGAAACATTAAGAAATATATTTAAATGAACTAAAATTACTGATTTTTATATCAAAAGTTCATGGTTCAGAAAATTTATAAATTGAAAATTATACGTAACCGGGTTAAAATAGGCCTTACCCCCATTTAATTTAACCTGATATGTAAACGCTCCCTAAATGACTAGATTGTAGCCGCTTCTAATTGCGGATAGAGCAGTTTATTTGAGGAAAGTGAGATGGATTGGTCAAAGTTATTAAACTTTTGAAGGCTGATTCCTCAGCTTATGATGATTATTTCGAAAGTTAATAGGCGTAGAGGTTTTACATAATAATTAATGTATATAAACGATTTGAAGCAAACAGTTAGTGACACCATTAGCTTTCAACACGAATTTTTTGTAAGTATAAGTAAAGTAGTTGTTTTATAATATTAAAAACATGGTGGAAGCAATGTCTGCATGGCTTATTACTAGTTATTGATGTTTTGTGTGCTTCATACGAGTGTAAGCGTTAGTGACACTTGTACACACAGGCCCACCCAAAAAAAAGTTGTTTGCACGAGACAAGTGACTAGGCTACCCTTATGAATTTTGGGCCGCTAAATCCGAATATGGTATTAGAACTTGTCCTACACCTCCCAGTTTTCCCCTAGATGCAAAAATTAGGGAAAAGCCTAGACATTTTCTAGTTATACAGGAAACACAAAACAATTTTCAGCACAAGAGAAGTGACTAGGTTACTCTAAAGGATTTTGAGCTGCTGAATCTAAATTTGGCCTCAGAATTTTTCCTACACCTTTTAGTTTTTCCCTAGATGCAGAAAATAAGGGAAACCCTAAGGACATTCTGGATATTATTTTGATAATACCGGTATACGGAAGAATAAACGTACTGGTGTCATATTCTTATATGTTAGGACTAGTAAAGGCTAAATTCATCCACAAAATTCCCCAGTGTGCTTACCGTTTCCCTTAGCAAGGGTAAATCTAGGGAAATTGAAGGTCTTGCGCATGTTATACTGACTTATAAAGCAAAAAATAAGAAAAATGCTATTTTTTCTGCATTTTTGCGCTCGCAATCTAAATTTGATGACAAAATTTTTCCGGCTTTAATTATTTTCTCCCTAGATGCAAAAAGTAGGGAAAACTTAGGGATTTTCTGTTCACACAGTTTATAAGAAAATTTGCTTGCAAGAAGCAAGTGACTAGGCTAACCTTATGGATTTTGAGCCGCTGAATCCAAATCTAGCCACAGAATTTCTCGTACACGTTTCAGTTTTCCCCTAGATGCAGAAAATAGGCAAAAACCTAGAGATATTTCAAACGTTACTTTAATAATACTAGCAAACGCGAAAATAGACACAAAGGTGTTATATCGTTAAGTGTCGCGACTTATAGAGACCTAATTTCAAGGTTTTGAAACAGAGTTATAGAAACAGAGTCTCGGTTAGACTGGTTAATTAGATTGAATATTATTTTAGAGGCCTAATACAAGTGGTTATTTGATGTTTGTACGACAGAGGTCTCTGTATTGTAATGTTGATAAGTAGAAGAATTACTATATCATAATCAATTTTTATTATGTGAAATTAATTGAAACGCAAAAAACGTAAGTTCTAAAAAATTCACTGCGGGCTAGGTTTGAATCAACAACCTCCTAATTACATGTGAGGGGCGCTACTTAGTTGCGCCACCGCAGCACCAACAGTGAACATTTCAGAACTTGTATTTTCTATGAACAATAATTTCGATCGAAATTAGGAAGTTCTAAAATTTTCACTTTTGGTGCTGCGGTGGCGCAATTGGTAGCGCTCCTCACATGTGATGAGGAGGTTGTTGGTTTAAACCCAGTCCGCAGTGCATTTTTTAGAACTTATTTTTCTCGCGTTTTCAATTAATTTTGCATTATAAAAATTGATTATGATATAGTAGTTCTTCTACTTACTATCCGTAAAATATAAAGACCTATGTCATACAAGCATCAAATAACCACTGGTATTAGGCCTCTAAAATAAGATTCTATCTAATTAACCAGTCTAAACGAAACGCTGTTTCTGTAACTCTGTTTCAAAAACTTTAATGTAACAACTGGCCTTAAAATAATATCATATATGAAAAATAATTTCGATCAAAATTAAGGAAATGCAAGTTCTAAAATTTTCACTGTTGGTGCTCCGGTGGCGCCATTGGTAGCGTTCCTCACATGTAATGAGGAGTTTGTTGGTTCAAACCCAGCCCGCAGTGAATTTTTTAGAACTTATTTTTCTCGCGTTTTCAATTAATTTCGCATAATAAAAATTGATTATGATATAGTGGTTCTTTTACTTATCAACCGTACAATACAGACATGTCTGCCGTACAAACATCAAATAACCACTGGTATTAGGCCTCTAAAATAATATTCTATAGAGACTTGATTTGTACACAGAAATTCTCCAGCGTGCCTTCTGTTTCCCCTAGCTTGGGTAATTCTATGGAAATTGTAGATCTTTCTCATATTATATGGATTTGTACGGGAGGAAAAATACCATATCTTTTGCAGATTTGCGTGTTACATCTCTGAACCCCAAACTTGATTGGCTTGTTCCATCTTCTCTTTAGATGTAAAATGTAAGGAAAAGCCTAAGGAATTTCTGGTCACGAAGGCCCGCCAAAAAAAAGTTAAGCTACAAGTCTTTGCACTTAACAATATAATATCGATGTCTCTTATTTCGCGCATACTAGTGTTATCAAAGTAACGTGCAAATGATCACCTAGGGGTTTCCTAATTTTCTGCATCTTGAGGAAAATTGAGACATACAAGATGAATTCTGAGGTTATATTCGGATTCAGCGGCTCAAAATACATAAAATAGCCTAGTCAATTGTCTCTTGCAGACAAATTTTTTGTATAGCCTGTGTGATTAGAAAATTCCCAAGCTTTTCCCTGCTTTTTGCATCTAGAGGAGAACTGAGACATGTGGGTTAAATTCTGAAGTCATATTCGGATTATTTATTTATAAAATAAATAATTCCTAACGCCGAGAGCCTAGATAAACAATTCATCATTCGATTAAATTACAATAATTATGTACAATAAAATGTATAAGACATTATTTGTGACTAATCACATGAATGCATTCTAGCCTCGCTAAAGCGGAAAAGCCTAGCTAAAGCCTTGGAAAGCCTTATTTCTTTGATCAGTCACAGGGTTGCTTTCCCGCCTCCACGTGGCGTTTGAAAAGAGGTAGGGGTGTAACCTTAAATTATTTCTTGACCAATCTCACGGGTCCCTGCCCGCCCCCCAAAAAGGCGTTGGAAAAGGGGAACAGCTTTACATAATAAGAAAAAGAAGAAAGTGGTAGGGGTGCGACCTTGCAATATTTCTGTGACCAGTTACAGGGGTGCCTTCCCGCTCCCAAGTGGCGTGGGAAAAGAGGTAGAGAGGCGATCCTAAATTATGTTTTTGACCAGTAATAGGGGTACCTGTCACTCATTGCTCAGGACCCTAAATATACCTGAGTGTCCTCACTCTAGAATATCACTGTCTCGCGCGTACCCGTGATAAGGGCAGTTGGTGTTGTGCCGTTGACAACCGCGGAGATCCCGGCAGGTGTCCGGGTAGGAGGAGTGCGTTGAAATGAAATAATAATAAAAATAAACAAAAGAAGAGAAAGAGCATACATTGGCAAAGCAAAGTAAAGTGCTCCATGGATTAAATTTTTTATTTCAGTGGCATTCAATTGTATTATGCACAAAAGAAGCAGAGGCGACTCTGATGATGAAATTGAGAAAAGGCATTAAATTGCGTGAGTATACAAAATTAGAGGCAGACAAAGCCTGGGAATTAAATAGAATACTTAGAACACCCCCACTGATGGGCAATGTCGAATTTCACATCATCTTTAGACAAATTTGCTTGCGAAGGAGAGGCCGGCTCCGTCGGCATACGATGGGAGAAATGGAAACGAGCACTCAATATTTATTTGGAAGGAGCGGGTATGGAAATTTCAACAAAAAAGAGCAAATTTGTTGTATTTAGGAGGATTTATACTGCAAGAAATCTACCACAGCATACCACGGCCTCATGTAGAACCTACGGATAACGTTGATGTATTTAACAAGACTGTTCAAAAGTTGAACGAATGTTTTTCGCCCAATCAGAGCAAGGTATATAAAGGACAAATCTTTCGACTCCTAAAGCAAGAACCCCAGGAGAAATTCGAGGGATTTCTAATCAGATTGCGCAGCCAAGCAGACAAATACAAGTTTACATGTATGGAGGAATACATGGTGGAACAAATCACGAAAAAGTGCCTCTCGACGGAACTTAGGAAGAAAATTCTAACAATGGGGGTTGGTGTAACTTTAGATAGAATTGTCATTGAAGCAAATTCACTGGAGACAATAAATAGACAATTTGAAGAATTCACTTCAAACTAAAGCAAATTGCAAGAGGTGAAAAAATTCAAATATAAATCTAAAGAAAAGGAAAATAAAATGAGAAACAATAAAGGATGCGGTCGGCGCGGAAATTATAGACACCAGTCACGTGACCTTAAATGTCCAGCAAAATAAAAAAAGCCTGAAATATGAAATAATAATAGGTCACTTCCGCTAATATTACAGAACTAAAGATACAAGGAAAAGATGTTCTGACGATGCTTATGATAGGGATAAGAAAACAAATAAAAGGCAGCGATCTTCCCAAAAGAAGAAAAAGAAGTCAATTATATTTTCCACGTTGATGGGGACGAAAACATACAATGTGATATAGGTGGAGTGAAAACAAAAATGGTAATCGATTCTGGCTGCAAATAAAACTTACTTACAAGTGAAACTGGAAATACATGAAAGAAAATAAAATACTCGTATACATCCAAACAAAATCACCAAAGAAAACTTTCATAGCTTATGGCAGTAATGCTCCTCTAAATATCATAGACTCATTTAAGACTGATGCAGTCATAGGTGACCGTTTAGAACAGGCTACTTTCTATGTCATCAAAGATGGTACGGCAAATTTATTAGGGAAAAGAACTGCCATAAGCCTAGGTGTCTTACAAGTAGGTCCCAGAGTTAACCAAATTAAGGCTACGGCATTTCCGAAATTCAAAAATGTATTGGTGGAATTGACGATTCAGTCCCACCAGTTGCACAATCGTATAGAAGGATTCCTAATCAGCTAGAAGAGATGGCAGAAGAAGAAATAAAAGAACTTATAGCCTGTGACATCATCGAATAAGTTAAAGGTCCGTCTAAATGGATGTCACCAATAGTACCACTCCTAAAAGAAAAGGAAGACATTCGTGTATGTATTGACATGAGACGTGCCAATGAAGCTATCCTGCGGAAAAACTATCCATTGCCAACGATGGACCAGATTCTACCAAAAATAAACAAAGCTAAACATTTAGCAGAATAGATCTAAAGCTCGCGTTCCATCAAATAGAAATACACCCTGAGTCTAGACATATTACTACATTTATAGCGCCAAAAGGACTTTATAGATATAAGAGATTATTATTCGGCATTTGCTGTGCCCTGAAATTGAAAAAAAAAACACTAGAACGAATGTTAATCAACTGCGACGGTAAAGTCAATTTCATTGAACATAGCCTAGTGTTCCGTAGAGAAGAGGAAGAACACAATAAGCGACAACAAAAATTGCTACGACTTCTTGCCGAGAACGGTGTTCTATTTAATGTGGATAAATGCACATATGGGGTCACAAAGACCAGTTCACATCCGATGGAGTAAAGCCCTTGAAAAAATATATTCAATCCATCAACAGCTTTAGAGTCCCCGCTACAATAGGAGAGTTACAGAGCTTATTAGGCCTAGTAAAGTTTATAGAGGAATAGATTCCCCATTCAGCAAGCCTGACTGAGCTACTAAAAGCTCTGTTGCGTAATAAAATTGGAAGAACTGCCAGCTTAAAGAAATACTGGACTCAAGAGCAAGATCAGGCATTTGCGAAACTCAAAAAGGCTCTGGCTAACATTCGAACACTAGGATATTACGACATCAATGACAGAAATAGATACAGAAATAAATAGAAAAGAAATAAATTTCTTTTTGGAAAGGAATTTAAGTTGATTACGGACCAAAAGCCACTGGAGTTTATCTATGGACCCAAATCAAAGCCCTGTGCAAGAATAGAAAGGTGGGTTCTAAGAATGCAATCCTCTAAATATGGAGTCATATACCAACCAGGCCCGATGAATGTCGCAGACCCACTTTCAAAATTATGCAAACTCTCAACTGATATTCACCCACCGAAGGATGAGCTTCATGTATGTCAAGTGGTTCAGTACTCCATACCAATAGCCATCGCACTCAAGGATATTGTAAAATTTTCCGAAAAGGATCCTGAAATCTTAAAAGTCAGGCAAGGATTAAACAACAATATCTAGGACAAATCTGTCAAATCATACAAGCTATTATAAAATGAATGGTGCTATTATGAGAATATTTTACTGAGAGGTAGTCGAATCATCATTCCAGCAGAGTTCAGAAAAGCAGTTGTAGACGCAGCTTACGAAGGTCACCCTGGAATAGTGGCCATGAAAGGCCGACTGAGAAGCAAAGTCTGGTGGCCTCGAATCGATAAAGATGCTGAAACTCGGGTGAAGACGTGTAAAGGTTGCACCCTAGTACCTAAACCAAATCCACCAAACCCCCTTAAAATGCGTGAATTGCCCATAGCACCCTGGATAGACGTTTCAATAGATCTTTTAGGCCCTTTACCTAGTAATGACTATATTTTCGTAATAAAGGATTAATATAGTAGATATAAAGAAATCAAACTTTGTCGAGTGATTACTAGCCCCGAAATCATTAAACTTCTCAAGGAAATCTTCAGCTGCCTGGGTTATTCAGTCTCCATTACCCCATACTGTAACCGGAAAGACGCCATCGGAACTTTTCTTTGGAAGGCAATTTCCTGACAAAATTCCTTCCTTGGAAGATTTAAATAATAAAGTCGATAATTCGGAAGTAAGTGACAGGGACAAAACACAGAAAGAAAAAAGAAAGGAATATGCAAACGGTACCAGAAAATAGAAACACAGAAGAAAATGAAGAAAGAGAAGGAGAAATCGATAAATAAATTAATTGACTATACGATGAAATAGCCAGGTTAGGATTTTATGTTCTTGTTCCTGGAGTTATAATTACAAATTAGAATATAAAGAATGTTAATGAAAGGATGTTAATAAACAATGTTGATAAGCAATTTGGAAGCAAAATGTAACGAGAAAATGAATAGTACTAAAGAGTTGTTAAGTCGCTCTAATAAAACAAGGAAGGGAATGTAGTGTATGTCAATCACTGCTCAGGACCCTAAATATACCTGAGGGTTCTCACTCTAGAATATCACTGTCTCGCGCGTACCTGTGATAAGGGCAGTCGGTGCTGTGCCGCTGACAACAGCGGAGATCCCGGCAGGTGTCCGGGGAGGGCGAGTGCGTTGTCGAACCAGTGTGAGGTAAACTACAACCCCAAGTAGGAATTAAAAATCAGGAACAAACATGTTGGAAATTTAAATCTCGTGTTTGTAAATTAATGGTCTTATTTACTGGGATTTTCTATGAATGTATTATTGATAAGGCACTAAAAACAATTTGATGTATTTTAAAAAGATTCCAGACTTTTTCACAATTTCTTTATTTTTACAATACATTGACCAGTAGATATAGCATTTTTCTGATTTTAAGTAAATATATAGTATTAGACGAAAGAAAGGTCGACGCAGGTAGATTCGGTTATTGCCGGCATTAGACCTATTGCCCGGGCATTAGGCCTAATGCCGGATTCGGCTAAATGCCTGCGACATATAGATAAAGTACTTACCACTCATATTTTTTATCACATTTTCCGTTTAACCTTATTTCAAAGTTTATCATTTGAAATTCAAATGAGCAAGATAAAAATTATAATTTGTATCGACAGAAGTCAGTTAGTAATTGCTTTAGTAAGATTTTCTCACATTGTTAACTAACAAACTGCTAATTCATTCATTAAAGCTTATCACTCGAATTTAATAACACTTTTTAATTTGCAGCTTAGAGTAAGTACTTACTATTCAGATTGACGGAGTAGGTGTCAAGCTCGGTTTCAAGTTGTCCGCAAAGCTACACTTTTGTATGCACTTTAACGCTTCCATTATTACTGCAAGTATTAACCGTTTTTCATGAATATTTTTTTCTCTTGCTTACAATTATATGAAGAAAACTAATTCTGGTCATTAAAATTGAATCCAGCCATCCTTTCAAGTGTTAATCCTCGTAAACGGCATGAATCTCATGTCAATGAAAGGATAATTCGTTCAGCATGATTCGAAACGTTGCGACATATCCGGCTTTACTTTCGTGTGCGCATTAAAATTTCTATTATTACTGCAAATATTAACCGATTTTTATGAATCTTGTTTTCACATTTTTTCAATTATATGAATAAACTAATTCTGGTCATTAAAATTTAATGAACCCATGCTTTCATACATAGAGTTTTTGTAACTTATCTGCATCTTATAAAAATGAAAGGGTAAGGATTTACGAGCCATTCGACGGGCTATTCTACGCGCCCTGGGTGCCTGCCTCTTAAGTTTCACAAGAACCGATGAGAATGCTGCGAGAATCCACACTGAGTGTCACTACAATTTTTCTCCATTGCTCTCTCTTTTTTGATTATTAAAGAAAATATAAACATTGTTTACAAAACCCGGCGCTAGTTAACAAAGTAGACCAACATTTCGATGCCGTATGCAAAAAAGCAAGAAAAAATGTTTAAAAGTGCGGCCTTAAAATGGAATCCTGTTTTGCCAGTCTAATAAATCCCCTTAAGAGGACTGGGTATATGAACTTTAGTAAGCTCATCGCTGGCTACTATGTTCTTCGTAAGTATAGTGAAGAACATAACTTACGTGGTATGACTCGATCCTCCAAAAAATGATCTGCAACGAACCTTTTGTGAAATGATAATAAAAATTTATAATATTAGAAACATGGTATGTCAAAGTTACCCTACTTTTCAAGACTAATTTCTCGGCTTGTGATCATTATTTCACAAACTTACGAGCTTCCTGTTGTATATTGACTTTTCAAATACAAGTATATGGGGCATTATTCCTCAACTGCCCCAACTCAAAAAGTCATGTTTTTCGATTGTCTCTAAATTCTGGGAATATGTTCGCGTACCCAACAGTAGTTAATCCACAAACTTATAGACCAGGATTACCAACCCTCCCCAAGTGAGGGGAGGTTGAATTTTCAACCCCCATGCCTGCAGGGGTAGTTTCAAACGCCTGTAACTTCCTTTCTTATAACGCGATTTAAAATTTTTATGAGGGTTTTGGAAAGTGATTTTTACACTTGCTCTTCATTTGCTCTCCACGAAATTATGTGCAAAACAAAAGAAACACAAGTGACTTCTAAAAATACAAGCAAGCTGTTCTTGCATCCAACTACTCAATTGTTAATACAAATTTATGAATTACATTATTCTAAAAACACGGGTAATTTACTTGTTCTGTGATACAAATTACATCTTTTATACTGCTGCGAATTGAACCGGTATTCATATAATATCTATGTTACTGACGTGGTCTAAGGAAAGAATGTCGAGCTTCAGAATTTGACCGCTACATGGCTGCCTAGAAACTTCTTTCTCACAAGAAAGAAAATCGTTTTAGTTTATATGAGCTGAATACATTCTGTTGATTTTGTTCTCTATTCTGAAACGATTTTCCTATGAGCAGAAAAGTGAGGTTTTCCCAAAGCCTAAACGTAATCGAAAGCAGAATAGTACTCCAAGAAAGTGGAAAGCTGGTACGAAGAAGAGGCGAACAGCATAAAGAGGTTGTGTAGTGAGAGGCAAGGGGACTCACAAAAATCAAGCACCCCATAAAGGGAGAGACGAGGGGACTCACTACAATCAAGCACCCCAGAAAGTGAGAGGCGAGGGGACTCACTAAAATTAAGCACCCCGAATCATCTTGCAGATAAAAGGAGTCTAAAATCGCACTGTCACCTCCACGTGGTAGACTCTGGAAAGTATAACTTGATAGGATGTAGGCTGACGACAGGCGTTAATTACTAATCCGTTAGTACTTTATTTACTCAAACACTTTATACGTGAGATGTTGGTTGAATCATGTATTTGTTTTAAAAAATTGCAAGTTATAAATAATAATAAAATAGGATGAAAGCGTGTAAAAAGCACTTTCCAAAACCCTCATAAAAATTTTAAATCGCGTAATTAGAAAGGATGTTACAGGCGTTTGAAACTACCCCTGCAGGCATTGGGGTTGAAAATTCAACCCCCCCTCACTTGGGGAGGGTTGGTAATCCTGGTCTATAAGTTTGTGGATTAACTACTGTTGGGTAGGCGAACATATTCCCAGAATTTAGAGACAATCGAAAAACATGACTTTTTGAGTTGGGGCAGTTGAGGAATAATGCCCCATATGTATCTAACTACAAAATGTCTTTTAAATAAATATGAAAATGAATATTCCAGGGAAGTGTCTGTTTGAAATAAATTTAAGGCAAGTAACTACTGATCCCGGTGACCAAATATTAGGAAGACCTTGAGGCGCCCACGCTGCGCTGTTCTCACTATAATTGCGACCCTTTGCTTGACCCCAGCAAGGTTTATAACCGTAAGGTCACAATGTTTACGATAACTGTAATACCCATCAGACAACACTATCAAGAAAAACTTCTTAGGTTCATTTCTGAATATCCTCTTTAGCCACCAAAGAAATGGAAGAAATTTGTAAGTTCCCGAAAAATTTACGTGCATATTTTTAAAAAATCTAATTTCAATGATATGTACTTTTAGGATCATAAAAATTGAACACAATAATTCTTCAAAATTAGGGTAACTTTGAACAAGCCTATTTTTAATATTATGACCAATTATTAAAATTTGACAAATAGTACTTCTACCTTACTTATTTAAGAATCCGTAAATAATCCAATTAATAATCTTTAGCAAAAAATTTAAATTTAAAAAATTCAAATGTGATTTAAATAAAATTTAAAATTCTATTTAACGTCTAATAATGAAGTTCATTTGAAGAATTCCGGAAAATCAAACCAAAAATAAAACTACCAAATTTGGAGAACCACCATCAAATGTTCCTATTGCAATCTGAAAAAAAAACTTTTGCTACTAAAAAAGAAAAGGAAAAATTTCCTTTCCTTCTAGACAAAAATAAAAAAAAAAGAAAGAAAAATGAGAAGGCTACAAATCAAATCACCTTTCTTCTCTTTTTAAAAATTTATTTCGTCTTTTTTTCCTTATCATTATAAAATCACAATAAAACATTTGTGAAAAATAATCACCAACGTTTCGGCACTCATTCAGCACCCTTATCAAGGCCAAAAAAATAATATAAAAAGAAATGAAAATAAAAATTTTTGAAGTGTCCGAGTCCTCAGTCGAAGGCCTTTTTCGAGTAATTTTATCATGAAATGTGCCATGATGCTGTTTATAACATAGAAGACAGCGAATCTTCTTATAAATACCGATTTTGTGCTTCTGGGTTATAAGTAATACACGATGGATTGACAGATGTAATTGGAAGCCCAGAAGTAACTTTCGAGCAAGTCTAGGCGCTCTATCTTGATGCCATGGAACTGCTCCAGGATTCACTTATTGGCGAATAGAAAATTTGTAATCTGCAGTGCTGAAATTTGCTGTTACAAGAACACTGAAATTTCAGAAATGTGAGAAAATGGTTCTTCATACGTGTGGTCGAAGTTACCAAGGACAATGTGCTCTTCAAAAAGTCCATGGTTTTCAAAATGAGATGTGTCCATGGATCTTCTTAAACTTTGCAAAGTTTGCGGATCTACAACCAATCTTATCGACAAAATATATCCCCAGCAAGGGGTCTCGTCTTGCGAATATCGAACAACAGAAAATAAAAAGGAAATGAAGAGAGTTATGAACTCCCATTCAATGCAGAGATCCGCACGTAAAATAACAGATAGAAATCCAGAAGAAATTCAGATAGGGTAAACAGGGCCAACATGGAGACCTTAATAAAAAGCCCTTAGAAAAATGAAAATATAATTCATATGCCTATCATCCAGCAACGAAGATGAATTTATCTGAAAGGGCAGATTATTTATATTTTCAGAGAGTAACTGGTAATACCATTATTCTTTGCCAAACTATGGCCATACTCATTTTTAATCAATTTATACAAATTTAGTGAACGACACCATATACCCAGAGAACGACACTCTACATTCGGTGAACAACAACGGTACTGATTTTGATTTTAGAGAAACTAGAAAGTTATGTATAAGAAATATTATACAATTTAACTTCTTTAGATAATAAGGAACGTCATTTTGTACAACTACGGGCATTTTTAAAAGAAAAAGTTTTTTCGAGAAGGAATAACTTTAATATTGTGCGGTTATGTTCAGTTAATCAATTCACGAATTTACTGAATTCATTCTCGGGTGTCGGTGATGGATTGTTGAGATTCGAAAATCCAAAATCAATAAAAAAGATATTAAAAATTAAGGACTCTTAGAAGGCAATGTTCTAGGAATGAGAAATATAAATAGCAATTACAGCAAAATGGAAATCAATCAAAAAATGCGTATAAAATGCTTCGATGATCCCGTTGCGTCCCCTTATAAGCCTGAAGCATGGCTCCAAAGCCCTCTCAATCAGGAGAGGACCACAGCCACGCTGTTGCCTGATATTTCAGACTCATTGATGCAGTAACTGCCTGTGAGTGTTACACGTTTCCCCGCAATCGCAGGGCAGTGACAGAGAATATGAGTAAAAGTCTCATTATCCTTTCCGCACAGACAGCAGAGGGGACTTCCTTCAAACCCTATCTTATATTTGTGATATCGGAGGTTTCCATGTCCTATAAACATTTCTGTTAGAGCTTTGACTTCATTCCTCCCGAGCTTGAATATTTCCCTCGTTCAATGAGAGTTAAGTTGTGAGCCCAAGCGTGTTTTAGCCTATGTGCAGCCAGAGACGAAACCCTGCTAATTCTGATGTTCCTCGGTCAGCCAACTGTTAATAACCTATTAGTGCCCCCAGGGCTATCGTGGGTGTCGACTTCGAAGCACCAGTGAAACCTCTCAGAATGTCCCCTGATCCTTTCCAGTCGGGACTTCACAGTAGACAGTTCGACCCTGCTCCACCAAAGGACTGCCGCATAGGTTGGTGTAGGTTACAGGACCACTGTGTAGATCCACATAAGTGTCTCCTGTTTCATGCCCCAGCTTTTCACTATGGCTCTTCTACAAAGCCAAAGAGTCGCTAATAGCTTCTTGCACTCGTTTTCCAGGTACTCCTTCCGTGGCAGCTTCTTATCCAGAATGACTCCTAGATATTTCGCTTGCCCTTTGATTTCCAGTTTTTGTGCAGCCAATTTCAATGTACTCGTGGTTCCCCACTTGTACCTTCTGGTGAATACAACTTGATCCATCTTATTCGGATTGATTGATAGTTCAGTCCTATTATATCATGCATCTACTATTATAAGTGCTTGCTGCATTACTCCAAAGAGCGCATCTAGATGCTGACCGCCCACGATAACTAGTATATCGTCCGCATAGCCTATAATGCGGTAGCCCTGACCCGCGAGTAGATGAAGCAGTCCATCCACTACCAGGCACCACAGGAACAGTGATAAAACACCTCTCTGCGGACATCCCGAGTCAACGGTTCCATATAAAGTTGTATCACCCTTAGTCAAGGTTAGATTCCTATTGTTAAGGACCGCAAGAGCCCCTCATCTGTGTCATATTCCTGAGGTCTATCGTGTCTGATGATCCGTCAGTACGCTGTCTTAAGTGACAAGTTGAATCCCTCCAGTCGACGGAGGATCACAGACGGGTCTACCAGTTTACCTGGTAACCACGCCGTATCATTAAGCATCTTCTGGAGCAACTCAACTACACCCACCTTAAGAAATTTCGCCTTTCCAAGACCTTGTCCTGGCCAACGCCTTGTATAGCAACGCCTGGTGACTTTAGCGACTGGGTCAGCTGCTGTCAGGGGGTCAGTCCTCTGAGCGGCCGTCTATCGAACGCACGACGACTCCCTATTCGCCGAGTCCCTTCCTCGCTTTTGAGCCTCAGTACTGGTTATCGGCGTTGTGTTTGCCGATGTACCAGGTCCTGCAGCTGCTTCACTAGCCCGCTGCGCTTGCCTCCTCTGTCTCCTTATCAGGGAACCGTTGACGCTACTCTTCTTATTATGGGACTGAGTGGCTACTCCCGTTTCCATAGCTTCATTCAGAAAGGACTGTTACACCCTCAGCTGCCGGAGTAGCCGGGGGCACTGCCGCTGCCTGAGCAAGGCTGCCGGAAAGACAGATTGAGATGAAAGGGTTATGTTAGACCCATCCCCTTTACCCCCTCCTCCACCTCCCTTTCTCCTTCTTCTTTTGGAATTAAGTATGCCTGATCTATTTTGGTTCCCACGAGTAGCTAGGGAAATAAAAGGTCCGCCCCTGTTGAGCCCCAAAGTACCATAGCACGATCACTCTACATCCATGGCTTAGAGCGGTGGTCGCATTGAGCAAGAAACTCAATGAATACCCGTTCGCAGGTCACCTTATCAACGGAGGGCTGTTTCTTGGTCGCTGTGCGGGCCGCAGGTCATTCCCGTGCCGACTCCAAAAATTGGAAATCAATCCGGGAGAGACCTCGAACCAGGGATCCAGAAGATCCGTGTTAGTTAGGCTCTATCAACCTTCTATCATACTACCATCAAGCATACGAGGAGAGCCCGTTTATAGGGATCCTTTTCAAAACACCCAGGAGAGCCCGTTTATAGGAGTCCTTTCATCCATATCCATAAGCATGCAGTCCGAGGTCTGTTTGACCACTATGTCCCACAACACAATCATCTTACCCCTAAAAGTACCGAAAAATAAGAAATACCATTTCTTCTAACTGTTAGAAGATTTTTAAATTAACATGACTAATTTTTATAGTGTCAACATGTCTGTCTGTAGGTGGCAATGAAAATGTTTTTTAATTAATATAAATGCAGCAATTCTGTACAAATAAGTACTGAAATACAAATTACATGGGTAATAGAATATTAATTCATTTACAAGTATCAATTTTATATCTGCGAAATTTTAATGAATGCATTCTCATTGCATAGCTTCGTTCACCAGAAGGGCGTCGGCAATAACCCCCGTCCACTCCGCTTAAATGAAGCATCCATATACAACAAAAGGAATATTTCACCTGACAATATCCAAGATGTCAAAGGGCAGAATCCCAGGCATCCAAAATATTAGTGAACTATGCAAAAATTACCTGTAAATCATGCAAGTTTCCATAAAATTGAAAAGGATCTCACATCGTAGTCCTATGCCTGTGATATCCGAAGCCCCGCGCATTCGCTCTTTCTTGATAATTATTAAATTGTTCTTATTGCCTTTCTGAACGCTACTTAATGCTCACATAAATTACGCCTGTTGCGCTAAGTTCTCATTTTCTTTTGTCGCCACGCCACCCGTCAGTGACACCACTCCGATAAGATTCGCTTTTTAAGACATTCCAGATATAAATAGTCATTATCACACACTTTATATTTGAAATATAAAGAAAAATAGCCCCTAATATATTTTACACTGAAAAGAAGATGTCATGCATTATGCCGTAATATCTATATATTAAGGTTAAATATAAAGATTTTTAATATCTGCCTATGAACATCTATCCTTCTCCGTGCGGGGAAACAAATCCAAAGTCAGCTTACTAGCGTCCAATTAAGGTTTGAGTCAAATTAAATAACAAGAGAAAAACATATAGTCTGTTATTTTAAATAAGTCAGTCATGTCTGGGACCCTGTCTCAAGTTGCTTGCAATTTTTAAAACAATCCACAATTAATATGTTGGTCATGCCTGAGGGCCTGTCTCGAAGAATTTACAAAGTTGCAAAAAATCAACCACAAAAATGTTCATCATGCTTGAAAGTTAGACTGGAAGCGTTTGTAATGTTGCAAACAATCACACAGTCAGTAGGTACGTTTGTCCTGCCTGAGGGTCAGTCTCAGGGCGTTCACAATATTGCAAACAATCCTTTAGCAGTATAGTTGCCATACCCGAGAGCCTTTTTTGGGACGCTTGCGATGTTGAGAACAAGCAGTCAGAAAATTTGTCATGCTTGAGAGCCTGTCTCGAGGCGTTCGCAATGTTGCAAAAAATCCATCAGCAGCATGGTTCGCATGCCTGAGAGCCTGTTTTGAGACGTTTGCAATGTTGAAAACAATTACAAATAATTACAATTACATGTTTGCTTGTTTCCGAAACCTAGAGCAGATTGAACCACCGAAAGATACGACCACAATCGTCCGCCAAACGATCGATTCCGACGAATTTGGAAGAAATACGTCATCCGACATTACGCTACTATCTGAGTACCGACTCCCACGAAAGAGTACAACCTGAAACTCAAAACAGGAGGAAAATTTCAAGAAGAATAAGCATTGGGTGAAAACCCTTCTGTCAACAATGAAAGCCAAAGGTCACTACATCAAAAATGTCTGAGAGTCAATAACATCAAATAAATGATTATTAACAAAATTAAAGAAGCCCCGATGCAACTTGCTGCTAATCTGATATAAGATAACGTTTTTGGTTTAGCATTATCGACAGTAACTGAAATAGGAGTTACAAGATCGTCACGCACGAAATGCGCGGGTTTGAAGTTTTCAACAGATACTCTGCGAGCAGATCCGTTAATATCGATTTCGAAAATTCGGTCGGAAATGCGATTGATGATTTTATGAGGACCAGTGTACGGGCGTTCGAGCGACTTTTTTCAGGTACCTGCTCGAAGGAAAACGTGTGTACAAGATCCGAGATCTTTGTGTAGAAATGCTCGATTTTTGTGATGATGACTGACTGGTACTGCCTTTATCAATCGCATGTGCTCCCGGAATTCTTCCAGAAAAATTTGACGGTTCGGAGTGAAAGTTTCTGGGATGAAAAACTCCCCAGGAATACGTAAAGTTGTACCGTAAAGAAATTCGGCTGGAGATGAACCAATGTCTATGACGTTTGTTCTGTGGCCGAGTAAAACCGTTGATAGAGTTGGTGTCCAGTTAGGGTTGTCATGACACATAATTGCGGCTTTCAGGCTACGGTGCCAGCGCTCGATCATCCCGTTAGATGCTGGGTGGTATGCGGTAGTTCGATTTCATTGACAACCGGTAAGATGTAGTAAAGCCCTGAATAACTGCGACCCGAACTGGCTACCCTGATCGGTAGTTAAAGTTTCAGGAGCCTCGAAACGCGAGATCCAGTGATCCAAGAAAGCTCGGCAAACCGTTAGAGCTTCAATGTTCTCAAGGGGAACGGCTTCCGGCCACCTCGAAAATCGGTCTATCATGGTCAGAAGATACCTGTTACCATTGCTTATAGGTAGTGGGCCTAC